>NC_056730.1:155273332-155393332 GCF_019279795.1 Protopterus annectens | reverse complement strand
GAGAAGGTAGAGTGCTGCTCAGTGTTAGGCTCATACTGGCTTGGGGCACATTGTCCAAGTACTCCATCATGTTTGTTTTCATATTGACCAGGGGGATAAATCTTACACCATTTACTCCCACATGGACTGTGACTGAATTGCACTGATACTTGTGGTTTTTACCTAGGTACGTGAATGATCTGATGAATCCTGGCTCTTAATAGGTAACTGACAGTAACCCTCTCTGTCCTCAGCCTGGTAAGTGGGACATCGGTGTGCCTCCAGTGTTGTCTCCTATGACCAGAATGTTGGATTGTGTGGTGGTCTGCCTTATGGGCTTAGATGTAGAGATGTTGTGAGTTGAGGCTGAATGTCTTGTGGTGGGTATTGCTTTGTTATTGTATTTTTGAGGTTGTTGAGTGTACTTATTACTGCATCTGGGAGTCTTTTTAAAGTTTTGGTTTGAGTAGTTTGCTTTTAATATCCTCAGCATATTTTGTTCTTTGTGTTTGTCCTGGTGTGTGTGTGTGTGTGTGTGTGTGTGTGTGTGTGTGCGTGTGTGTGTGTGTGTGTGAGTGTCAGGTATTGTGGAGTGTTGTGGGATTCTGGCAACCTATTTGATGTTGTGAGAGCCTTGCCTCCCAAGATGGTTAGTAATTATATCTCTCTCATACTGTATCAGATTGAGAATTAAATGGTTGTCAGTAAACGAGAATTTTTACATTGTCTCAGAAAATAAGAGGCCAGCTGGCCATTGATCAGTGATGGGAGGGTATTCAGGGGTTGGAGGGCATTACATACATCCCCATAAATAAATAAAAGTGGGAACAAATAAGATACAAGGGCCTTCTGGTGTTGCAGTAACTTCAATAAATTTAATTAAGAACAGCAAAGCTTTCAGGTATCAAATACCCTTCCTCAGTGCTTAATAACATTCACAAATGGTCATCCGTTTTTATACACATACTAATTAATCACATCTAAATCACACAGCCAATAAAGAGAATTAATTAACAATGTTAATAAGCTCTTAAAAAAATTATTAAAAAATATGTTTGTGTTTGTGTATGTGTGTATATATGTATGTGTATGTGTATATATTTATATATATATATATATATATATATATATATATATATATATATGCACACACATAAAATGTTAGAATAACAACTCAAAGCTTGTACATAATAATATTTTATACTAAATGTTCATCTGTTTTAATTTCAAAACAGGTTTAACCAAAACCATCTGATTTAAACCTGGTAGATGTTCAGCTTGTTAATCGTAGGATCCATTGATATTCCTTTTTCTGTAGTATTTAGATCCCCTCTTCTGATGGATCTCATCACAATTTGTATAACTCTGAATTTAAAACTCTGAGTAACATTTTCAGATACATGTTTAGCTAGGGATTATCTCAGAATTGTGTTCTATAATCCTATCTTTTAGGTGTCTCGTAGACTTGCCCACATAGAAACACGTACATTTTGTACAAGTAGCCAAATATGTAATATTGCTAGTATTACAAGTCACTGAGCATTTAAATGTAAAAGTAGTTTTATTATTAGGGTGTACAAATGTATTACTTTTCTCAACCTACTTTTAAGGTTCGTGCATTTTCTATATGTTAACAATGGTCTCTGACCAATAACATTATTAAGATCAGGAAAACTTCTAAGTATACCCCAATTATCAGTTACAATTCTTCTAATACCCTCAGTACATCTACTAAAAGTAGTCATATATCGAACATCGTGGGTATAATTACCATTATTTTCCTTATTGTAGCTACTAGATGCATCACTAAAAAAGGGGAACATGTCGTGGATATATTAGATATTACCTCATTTTTAGCATCTTTCAGTATCTCAGTCTCATAGCCCCTTTCTTTAAATGATACCAAAGTCTCATCAATCTGACATACATTTTGGATCATTTGTATTTAATCTACTCATACGCATCACTTGGCTTCTAACAATACCCTTGTAGATATGGGGGGGGTGCATACTTGTTCTATGCAGATGTTTATTTTTTATTAACATTCTTTTTAAAGGCAGATGTCTGTATGCCCAAACCATCATATACAATGTTAACATCCAAAAACTGCATGCTGTAATGCGAATATTGCATAGAGAAGCGTAGAAAACTAGTGGTAGTGTTAAGATATTCCACATAAGCAATAAGTTCAGTTTCATTTTCTTCCCATATGAAAAAAATATTAAAAATTGTCATCCACAAACCTCTTAAAAAATGCGACATTTCTTGTATGGTGATTGGAGTCCACGTTTATGTAAAGATCCTCAGACTCATTTAAAACCAATGTTGCATAACTATTGGCTGAGGAAAAATGAACTGGAGTCTACTTGGGGTATAAAAATACCTATGTAAACACTTCCAAGCAAAAATCCTAAGTCTTATAATCATAATCGTATACCCCCCCCCATTGTTTCTTTGTGAATTGCTTATCCAGTCTCTCTTCCCAAACCTTTCTAACCTCCTCTGACTGTTATAGTTATCATGTACGTTTAGTATGATCTACTAATTATTCCTTTTTTAATAGCCACTTCTGTTCTTGATTCTACTTTTAAAAACTCTACTAGTGCTGGTCCTTTGTTTAGGACCCTCTTATTTCTTTCTCTTTGCCTATACTATATCAATCCTAAGTAGGGAAGGCAATTTCTAACCTGCAGTCCAAATAAATTCTTGGCATTTTACCATTCTGTTACATTTTCTTCTCTAGTTATTTGCTCCCACTACCTGGGTTCCTTTGCTAGTTTTGTCCAATGAATTCCAGCCCCCTCTTGCCTGTTGTCTGTAATCCTGGTTGCAGTCAGTCCTATCATCAGAAACTCCTTTCTCCATTCCCACGTTGGCTTAGTTCTTGGAATACTTTCTGCTACTTTATGAATGTAATATTCTGCATGATTATTGTTGTTTATCCTTAAAGGTCTGCATCCAAAATCCCAGTTTCTCCTTATTTATTGAGCTTCACCCCTGTTTCATCATCATCCTTTTCCACTGTGAATTATAGGTTTCTGCTTGCGCTATATAGGAGCCTTAACTGTGTAGGTCTGAAATATCCCTTCAAATCTGGCTATCCCAATCTGCCTTGTTCTATTGCAAGAATCAGTTTATTCTACTTGACTCTTGCTGTCTTCCCCTCCTAGATAAAATCTTTCAGCTCTTTATTAATTGCTATCCACAACTTCTCCTCTTATTGATAAAAATATGCCTGACCTGTGTATAAGACTAAGGGGACTAAACACATTTTAACCGCTTATATCTTACTATCCATATCCATAGACAAGAGCTTCCATTTTTCCCAGTTTTTATTTTATTTTTTGTTTAGTCTCCTCCCACATATCCTTAGCTGCCACACCAGAATCATTTTTTAACACCTTTATTGGATTATCACTTGTGCCATAGGCAAATTTACATTGATATAAAAGTAATCAAATTGTGCTATACTTCACAATTGACCAAGTTTCTGGTGTCATTCTAAGGGGATCCAGTATCTGTCTGCCTGGGATGACATGATTGACATACCTCGATGCTTTGCCAGAGATGGTCTGCATCTGTCACCCCTGGGCTTCCAGATACTGGCAAAGGCTTTTTTCGTCCCTATATTGCCTTTTTTAGGCAATGTTCTAAAGACCAAATTACCACCGTAACAGCTACAAACAAATGCAATCTGAGGGTCATGTTGCTCAATGCTAGAAGTCTAAATCTCAAAATGCACTTGCTCGAAGCACTCCTTAAAATGTGCCGTAACAGAGACCTGTTTCAAGGCAGCAGAAAGCACCCCTGCACTGCCAGGCTATAACTCATTCTACACCTTTTGGCCCCAGAACTTGGACCAAAGCTCCAAAGGCGGTGGTGTTTCCATATTCATAAAGGATGCGCACACCTCCAGACGGGTAGCCCAACATAACGCATCTGAGATACTTCAGGTGCAGCTAACACTGGTAAGACAGTGATTCAGGTTGTAGCCTGCTATAGGCCCCCAACCATGTCCCAAGACTCGCACTCTACGTTCCTAAGCACCCTGGAGAATATTAGGGTCCAACCTAACACTCTCATACTGGACGGCTTCAACTACTCCTCCATTAACTGGGAAAGCTACTCATGTACGAATGCACTTGCCCAACATTTCCTGGAATTCATTAATGCCAATGCCCTGGACCAGTTCGTTCTTACCCCCAGTAGAGGTAGCAGCATCCTTGACCTCATCATTACTAACATGGGCGACCATTGCTCTACACCAGTAGTCAACTCCTCACTGGTTAGATCCAACTACAAACTTAATCACCTTGGAAATCCACATCCCTCCCACCCCCGCAAAGGTAACCACCATGAAAAACGTCTTCAAAGCTAACTTTGGGCTCCTAAAAACAGAGGTGGCTAATTTCACAGCACCCATGCAAGTGGAGAATAGTTGCATGACTGCCGAATCATACACCAGTGCATTGTATGAACACGTACACAAATGCATGGATCTCACCGTACCCAGTAGAACCAAGATGCTCTCCTCCAAAAAAGAAAGCCAATCTGGTGGTCCCCTGCCATAAACGAACTCTACAACAGAAGGAAGAAACTGATGCAGAATAGGAAGTCTCAAGACTGGAAAAACTCCCTTATCAGCCTCAACAAAAATTTGAGATCCCTCATTAAATCCTCTAAAGCTAGCTATGAAAACCCACAAGGCCTTCTACAGTTATATGAAGAATCTCCACGGCAATACCCAGATTTGCTGTGAGCTACTGCACAATGGTACCTTCTATACTGAGCGAACATATATTGCCAATATACTGGCCGACAAATTCAATGGCAACTTTACTCCCCCCTCCCAAGGACCAATCACAATACCAGTAGATTGCCAGGCACCCAGTATTACTGCTGCACAGGTTAAAACAGCACTGTCCAAGGCCAAGAATACAACTTCTATGTGACCTGACAATATCCCTGGCTGTGTTCTGTATGAACTACAGAGTGAACTGGCACCTCACCTGTGTGCCCTGTTCAATCACAGCCTCATCCTACTGAATGGCGCACTGCTGCAGTCATCCCTCTACACAAAGGAGGAGTGATTACATACCCTGGGAACTATCGCCCCAATAGCCTGACTTGCCTGATATACAAAACTATGGAACACATCATCATGAAACTAATAAACAAGGATATAGTGAATCTCCAAACTCTGGATCCCACACAGTTTGGTTTTGTGAAGGGTAAATCATGCCTGCCCAACCTGGTCGACTTCTTTGAGTCGGGCACCAGAACTGTGGATGAAGGCAAGGTGGTTAATACAGCCTGAATTGCTGTGGCCAAGGCCTTTGATACCATTCCCCACTCCGGAGTCATAGAAAAACTCACTAAGCTAGGCATCAACCCCTATATCACTAGGTGGGTTGCAAACTGGCTCATACTTAGAAACCACAGTGTGAAAGTAGCTGACTCCAAGTCAGACTGCTGACCAGTCACGAGTGGAGTCCCACATGGTTCAGTCCTGGGTCCTCTCCTGTTTGGTATGTACTTCTCTGAAGTACAGGCCAACACGAAGGGACTCTGGCTGACAAAGTTTGCAGATGATTGCAAGTTGGGAGCTATTATTAAATCCCCAAATGATGTTGACATCCTACAGAAAGGCCTCACTGAGACCAACGACTGGTGTCAGAACCATGGCCTTCAGCTTAATGTCAAAAAGTGTGTCGTCATATCCTTTGGGAAAAACCCAGTTCCCATGAATTACCACATCCATGGTAGTCCAGTGAACACAGGTTGACAGCAACCTCTCTTTTGACCACCACATTGGCACTGTGGTCAGAAAGTCCTTCTGTGTGGCACATGTCATTACTAAGGGGTTTTTATCCAGGAAGAAAGAGATCATTGTCTCCCTCTTCTCTTCCGTCATAAAGCCAATCATCAGGTACAATGCTCCATTTGGCATGTACCTCACTAGACACCTGCAGCAACTGGAGAGGCCACAAAAGTACCTCACAAAGAGTATCCTAGGCCCAAAACACTTGTCTTATATGGACAGACTCAAAAAACAACTATTCTGTCTCATGTCGCATAGTTAGAGGCAATCTCTGCTTAACTTACAAAGCCATGTCTGACCCAGCTCTGTTAGAAACGCTACATCTAAAGAAATTCCAATCCCTCTGCACCACATGCTCCAGAGACAGAGACCTCAACCTCATTACCACTTTCAACAGAATATGCTGGAGGGACAGGTTCATAACCCAGAGGCTGCCCATGCAATGAAATAGACTTCCCATACATGTCAAACAGAGCACCTCACTGGCCCTCTTCAAGAGAATTCTTGATGAGTGGATGGGAAATAGAAAATCCACCCCGGGGATCACTCCAGTGGCTCTGCTTGACAGAGGCACTGGGAACTAAGGTCGGGTGGCACGATGCCAGGGTAATTCTATGGGCTATGCTTGTAAAGGCTGTAGGGCCATTAGCCTAGTACACACCTATGAATCTGTATGCCATATATCCTATAACCTAAGCAACATTACATAAATTATTCAATTCCTGTCCTTTTTTTTTTTAAACAAACCAGTGTGGAGGGTGTAATGTTCACTTCCTGAACTGTGGTATGCTCTTGGTTCACTTAATTTTCCTGAATTGTTATGTTGCATACTTGTTTTTTCTGAGACTTCAAAGGATACCACATATTTATCTCTCTGCAATTTTTTTTAAGCAAGAAATATCCTTATTAAACCATCACTTACAACATAGGCAATCGTACATTTATATAAATGAAAACAAACCACACAGACACGATCCTAGTTGCAAGCATTTTACATTACAGACCATACTGACACACTCCCAGTTGCAAACATACATCACTGATACTCTACCCAATCATTTTCAGTCAAACAGAACATGGCTTGTTTAAGTCATGCCTACTTTTAAACCTCATTCCCTTCTGTATGTATTGTTCCCACAAGTCTCAATTTTTCCTATGTAGTTTGCTCCTACCTTTTTCTAAAGATCTCAATTTCAGCTGTTTTATCTCTGTTACTATATTCACTGCTTCTTCTAATATAGTTGATTTAGATTTTGATTTCCTTTTTCTAGTAATTGCTTTTCTGGCAGCCACCATAATTAGACACAGCAAGGCCTTACAATGTCTAGGCAGTTCCGATTCTGTATCATACCTCAGAAAACTCATCTCCCTTGTCACACCAATCTGCCCACCCAGCATCTGCAACAGTGCATCCTGCAGGGAATTCGTATAGTCCACCAACTCACTGCAGTCCTAGAAAATATGTTCCCTATTACCTCCTCCTTTCTTGTCACACCTCCATTTGCTGTCTACCTGAGAAAACATTCTCTGGAGTCTACTTGGGATATAAAAATACCCGTGTAAACATTTCCAAGCACAAGTCCTAAATCTTCCTGATTTTGTTGCATGTTTGGGAGATGTGCATATATCTTCCCATTGTTTCTTTGTGAATTGCTTATCCAGTCTCTCTTCCCAATTCTTGCTAACCTCCTCTGATTGATTGTAATAATTGTTATGCAATATTTTATATACAGTTCTAATTATTCCTTTTTAATGGCAGCCTCTGTTCTAGAGTTTACTAAAAACTCTACTAGTGCTGTTACTACATTTAGGACCCCCCCATTTATTTCTCTTTGCCTATACTCTGATATCAATCCTTGATAGGGAAGACAATCTGTAACCTGCATTCCAGGTAGATTCTTGGCATCTTCCCATTCTATCATCTTTCCCTGTCTAATCATTTGCTTCCAATATGTTGGTACCTTTACCAGTTTTCTCCAGTAAATTGCAGTCCCCTCTTGCCTATTGTGTATATCCCTAATTGTAGTCATCCCTATTAGCAGTATCTCCATTCCCATGTTGGCTTACTTCGTAGGATGCTTTCTACTACTGTATAGATACAATATTATGTATGATTATTGTCATTTTCCTCAAAGGTCTGCATCCAGAATCCCAGTCTCTCCTTGTTTCTTGAGCTTCATCATCATCTTTTTTCCACTTTGCATTATAGTTTTCCTGCTTGTGCTATGTATAGGAGCCTTAACTGTGCAGCTCTGAAATATCCCTTCAAATCAGGTAATCACAATCTGCCCTGTTCTACTAGAAGAATCAGCTCAACCCATTTGACTTTTGCCGTCTTCCTCTCCCAGATAAAGTCCTTCAGCTCTTTATTAATTGCTGTACAGTAAAATATGTTTGACTATGTATAAGACTTATTGGGCTAAAACATTTTAACTGTTTGTGTCTTACTATCCATATCCATATAGCAAATCTTCCATTTTCTCAGTTTTTGTATTATCTGTTGTTTAGCCTCTTCCCACATATTGTTAACTGTCACACCGGAATCATTTTTAATCCATACTCCTAAATACTTCATTTTATCATGTCCCCATAAATATGAATATTACCGAATGAATTTGTATGTGTATACATAATTTACTGTTATTGTCTTTTTGTTTTAGCTTCATTAATTTTGTATCCTGAAAAGATCAGAAACTGTCTCAGAATGTTCCACAACGCTGTAATATCTCTTTCTGGTTTTGTTTGGTATAAAATTATATCCTCTGCAAATAGAGACATCTTTTCTTTACTACCATGCCAATTATATCTTTGAAATTCTGAGTCGCTTATTTTCTAAATATTATGCAAATAACAAAGGGGAAAGAGGACATTCCGCCCGATTCCTGTGCTCAAGCAGAAATTATCAGGGAGGACCCCATCCACTTTAATTTTCACTTCTGCTCCTTGTATATCCTCCTAATCAACTTTTTTTTTTCAGGAAATGCAAATGCTTCCATTGTCCTGCTCATAAAGTCCCAGCTTACTCTAAATGCTTTCTCTGCATCAGGACCTACCAACAACCATGGTATTTTCTTACATTCTGCTTCCCTCTGAATCATCAGTGTTCTGTTAATGTCAAATGTTTGCCTCTCCCTCACAAAACCAAAATGATCCATTATCTGTCAATTCTGGCATTACTTTTGCCATTCTTTTAGCCGTTGTTGACATGAACACTTTTTGAACTTTTTTAGAGTTATTTCTTGTCATATCCATTTGAGCCTATGTCACGTCTTACAAAACTGTTTGGTGTTCTTTGTCTGAGGGCTTTCAATAGAACAAACAACCCCCCAATACCCCCTAAAGCCTGTTAATTTCATACTAACACACAAAACTATGTACATGAAGTTTTGCCATCCTTATAGGAACAAATATCCCAAACTGACAACTGCGCTGACAGACTTGAGTTAACCTAAAAGAAAAGTTAGCCATGCTAAGACGCATGGTGCAGCCTGTGCTTCTGCTAAGTGCTAACTGGTTTTGTCCTAATCTTTTAGCTCTTCCAGCTGGGAAAACACCTAAATGCTTTCAGAGAACATTATCTCCTAGCCAGTTTCTCTTTTCTTTTTTTTCCTCCCAGCTAATTGCTCTCCATCAAAGTGTAACCAGCTTCTCTTTATCAGATTT
Source organism: Protopterus annectens (assembly GCF_019279795.1). Lineage (NCBI taxonomy): Eukaryota > Metazoa > Chordata > Ceratodontiformes > Protopteridae > Protopterus > Protopterus annectens. The sequence goes on along the minus strand of NC_056730.1, from coordinate 155,383,869 downwards.
TTATCAGATTGTCTCCACAGAGACATGAGAACCATACAGCTAATTTCTCATTATCAGATTGTCTCAATGAAGACATGAGAACTAGACATTCAATTCTCTTTATCATATTGTTTCCATGGAGACATGCGGGCTAGATACAGAATTGCTACTAAGCTTACATTTATTTGCTAGAAAAAAGCCTAGTAATATTCAATATTCTTTTTCATTTACTTGCCGTCTCTTAAAACTTGTTACTAAATCAATCTAAGGTCCTTAATCCAGTCACGCCCCCATGCAAGAATAAGAAAAGGCACATTATTTTTTCTTTTGCCATGCTCTTTTAACCATGCTTTTTTTACATTGCTCCTACATTTCTTAAAACTGAACAAGAAGAAAGAGAGAAATGAAAAAAGAACAGCACTTACTTACAGTCCCCATTACACTTAAAAATAACTGATAAAACTTTACTTTATAGCATGCAAAGAAAACCATACACCACAAGTAGTACTATTAAGAAAAAAATGTTTTCTTTACTTACTGTTAACTTTCTCCCCTCTTCTCCTTCCCAAAGCATTTTTTTCGAACATTAATGACATGAAGTAGGGCATATGAGTCCCCCACAAGTCCAACGAATTCTGAAAAAGTACAATATTTCCAGATTTTCTTGTTCTGTCGTATTTACAAATGTAATTATTGCACTGTAATTTCACATTGTTACTTACTGGTTTTATTACTGTTTTTATTTCCATCTCTCATTTCCTGCCTCTGCTTTGTTTCCAATGTGCCATTGATTCTTCTAGTCAGCTCTCATGCTCCCTTCCTTCTCTCCAACATTTTCCATTGAAACAGTGAAAAAGGTTTCACAAGTACAGTCTCTGTGGTCTTTATTACCAGAAGAACCAGAAGTGGAATGTCCTTCTGTTTCACAGTTCACTTTTTGCTTTTTCGGACAAACTTTTGTATTTCCTCCTCAGCATGTACTTCATCAAAAAGTTATTTTTGTCCCTCCAGGGAAAAATATTTTGAAGATAGATGGGTACAATGGTTTGAATCTCATTCCTACTTTTCGACATTTCCTGAATAATGGAGTAAATGTACTTCTCTTATATTTGGTGTACAGTGAGTAATCATTCTCTGCAAATACTCTGCTGTCTCCCGCTTTTAGTACTTTGTACTTCTGCCACAGTTTTGTCAGAATCAACTCCTTCTGCTGGTAAGATTGCGTTAAAGGTCCCAAGTTGTTTTCTCATAACCAGGTTTGGAGGATACACACATTGTGCCCTTTCACTTAAGTTCCTGTTGTGGAATACCATTCCATTTGCTTATTTGTGCTTTCATAAAGTTTACGAGTCTGTTCCTTCCAGTTTCTCTAGTACAGCAGAAATCACAGGTTTTCCCTACTTGCTCTGTCCTCTAATTCTATTATTTTTTTAAACATCTCTTGTTGTGCAGTCTCATATTTGGCCAACTTTTTTTTTTTTTCATTTCAACCTCTGAGTTTTGCAGTTTTATCACCTTGTCCGAATATCTATTTAAAGCTTCTTTCATTTTTTCCAGCCTTTTGTTGTTTCAGTTGATGTACTCTATCAGTGTTTTGTTTATTTTATTCAGGGCTTTGTGCAGTTGTCTTATGCTTTTCTATAGGTTACTGGAAGTCATGTGTGAAGCTTGCACTTCTTTTTGCTGAACAGCTGCATTACTTTTCCCAGTCTGTTTTTCCTCACCTTTGTAGCTGATTTTCCTTCATGCCCTCTGTATTTCTTTTTTCCTGGCATCCAGGCAGTGCACTTAACAGTCACTTACTGAAATTTATCCAGAAGTATAGGTCCACTGGCCGTCTCTGCTAAGTTTCTGTTTTCACAAAGGGAGAGCTAGAATTAAGCTGTTACTCAATGTGCAGCCATCTTGAAAGTCTTCTTTTGATGTTTCTTAATACTACTGCCCATCTCCTTTTGGTTGACCAGAATGATACAGTGACTGCTATGTATATACCTGCAGTCTTGTAGTGCTCCGCTGAACTGCTGTGCATACGTTTAGTATGCTAATAGCTTTCAAAGTCCCTCTAGCAGGAGCTGCACTTTCAGGCCATCCTTCAGGCAGTGCTCCTGTGCTGGGACTACCCCGGGTCTATATTATATGTTCAAAAACACTTGGCATCGAACACCTCTTCAGCTACCTTTAAAGAGCAAACTGCCATTACAGCGAAAGCCCAAATGAGCAATTTTTTTTCCCCTGGGAAAAAAATTGCTTGCCCCATACAAAACGGAATATAACTTCTAACATTACAAAGTGTGGGGGGGCTTTGCCCCCCACCTAAATATACCAACTCCGAGATCGCACCACAGTGGGGAAAAGGGCAAGCAATCTCTTTCCCAGGGAAAAAGAATAGCTGATTGGGCTTTCGCTGAAATGTCAGTTTGCTCTTTAAGGTTCGCTGAAGAGGTGTTCGATGGTAAATGTTTTTGAACATAAAATATAGACCCGACTCCCCCCTCCCCCCCCCCCCACCACAGGCAAAAATGGGATGGGCAAGGAGGTGTTGGTTATTCACTCCCATCCTCCCCCTCCCCTCCTTGACTTCTCTTGCATTTGGCCTGCTAATCAATTTCTGTTTGTCTGGGGTGTATTTATGTCCATACCTTTGTTTTACAAGCAGTTCTTAAAATGAATACTTGGCTTCCTAGTAAGACGCTTGCTCTCGTTTAGTTTCATTTTGCTGTTCAGCTAATTGACATATAAGTGAATGTTTTTGCCAAAAATCTGTCTTGTGTGCTTGCTTTGTTGGATAATCCATTGGTATATATGCGTACCTGTGCTTATTCATGATTTTGATTTTTTCATCTGGTTATTTTATAGGTATTATGTTTAATAAAGAAATTGGCCAACACATACTAAAGAATCCGTTGGTGGTGAATAGCATTGTTGAAAAGGTAGGAACTGATGATCATTTATTTACTTTACTGCTACTCCACTAACTTGCTTAACTCCTTATTATATGTTTGTAGTTGTGAAAATAGGTTGTTCACCACATCACTGTGTTCTTTTTACATGGCATGCTTTTGTAGGAGAAGAAATAATAGCAGTGGGAGATGTAAGTAGTAGTTTTGAAAACTGTCTGCTGTGATGTGATGTGATCTTGCTTTGTACCTTGAAACAATATTGTTGAGGTAGCATTACCTTAGATACAGTCTGTGGCAAAAAGATGGAAGGTTTATTTGGTATTTTACTGCTTACCTGATTATTTGGATTATGTAACATGCAGGCATATTAAAAAAGTCAAAGGAAGGAGCACTAGCTCTCCGGTATAGAAAGATAAAGCTTTGATTATGTCTTGGGCAACTTTGGTTCAGTTAACGGCTTGGGTGTCTGTGGTGTTGGTGTGGGTAGATATTGTTGCCCATATTAGGGGGACACACTTTTGAACATATGTATGGTAGATCTGCAGTGGAGGCTGGGGACCCCAAGGGTAACATTGTCTAAGAGAGGCAGGGGCAGTGCCTGAATTGCCTTGGGGGCAGGTGAGCACATTAGCATGCCTCCTTACAGTTGTATTCTATTCTATTCTAAAGATGGCACAAGTACATGCATGAGGCCAAGAAAGTAGGGCATAACAACAAACTGCTTACTGGCAGCAGTGTAACAGTACCAAAGGAACCTTGTTCTTCTCGCATCCCCCAACATGGGTCAGCATTAGCCTTGTGGAAGGTAAGGTAAGCTCAGTAGAGCTAGTGAATAAGGAAATGACCTGGGAATGAGCTGATGGTCATCTGTGTGGAGCCAAAAAGTACTTTCCCAAAGTGTAAAGGGAAAGCTGTCTCTGTTATACACCTATGATGGATTATTGCATAGTTAGATGCATGATCAAACATCTGGTGTGTTAATGCATCTGTTCGTATTATACATACATTAGCTTCTGCCAGCTTTCTTTCAGAGCTGGATACCTATTGCAGATCTTGAAATGCAGTATTTAAGTGTAATATGTACTGCGTCATAATTATGACATGGTGCATCAGAGTGTGCTTAGGTGAATCGATGAATACTGGGCTAACTGCTCTGAAGGGGCAATTTTAAGCCTAAGGATTAACCTGAGATCCGAATCAAACTCTGTACTTTGTGTCTGTGAGGTGAAGACCTTGACCATTATGCCAAACCCACCCCCCAAATTTAGAATCAAACCTGGTACCTTGTGTCACAAAAGGAAATAATGCCATCCCAGCTGTCTGGAATTTTGTAAATAATTCTATGTCATTTTTGAATATTAATATGATTCATACAGAAGTGTGCGTAAAGGTGTAAAATACTGAGCTAAAATATAACCACAACATGTCCTGCTGGCTTAGAATAGAAATGTATATAAACTATTCTAATTGTGTAAATGTATATATTTTAACAGTAAAAACTAGAACATAGAGAGTTAACTTGCAAAACTTCAAGAAAATAAGTTGAAATTAAATTGTTTTACGATTGTGCCATAAAAGTTATCTCTGTCAGTTCATTAGTAGGCACAATGTCTAGAGCTAAAAGTTTTTGTATCGTCTTGGAAGAGAAATAATTACTAGGTTTGAGATGCATAAGTATTTTATAGCTTTGACTTCCTATCAGCTCCACAGCTGTGAGCAACATCTGAAGGCTATTTATTTTTTACACAGAGATGTTAAATTCTGTTAGTTTCTGACAAAGGGTATTTAGCTTGGGAACTAAAAGTCAGGTGACAAAAAGTGATGTCATCCAAGCTAACCCAGCAGTTATATTTGATATTAATTTAAGAACACTCTCAGAGAGAGACTGTGCATTTTGTGTCTTGTCTTTAATCCTAGAAACATCCACTCATCACTACCTTCTGTACTTGCTTTCCTGTAAGTAAGTTTTAGGGCATGTTTTTAAGGCATAGTAACTAATTTTAGATTCAGATGGGAATATAGTAAATTATAGCTTAGATGTTTCTTTATTTATTTGAGACTGTCCTGCAATGTTGTTTTAAATATTTCCTGTAATTTTGAACTGTGATGTAACTGATTACTTACTGAGTATTGTCTTGTTGTTTTACTATTTATTTATTATTAAATATATGTAAATCTGTCTTTGTGGCTGATAGCTATGAGACATATTTAAGTTTTTAGAGTACTTGCATATCTATTTGGTGACACTGCACAGGCCACTGTTAAATAACCTTGCTCTTAGTCAGACTACCATTTGGATAATAGTAACATTACATAGTAGGATTCCTTAAGTAGCTGATAAAAAGTTGGTTGGTGGCGTTCAGAACTACCGTATAGTCTGGCCAGTGCTGCTCATGGGTCCAAGGGAACCTGTAGTGAGCAGCCCAGACTGCCCCAACAGAGTCCGCCAGTAGCAGGGGAAACCACTAGTTCAGGTACATGTCCAGGACCAAGTATTAAATGTTTTAAATGCAACCAGTGGGGCCATGTAGCATATAGATGTCCACGGAGGCAAGGTGGGGAACAAAAGGTGTGTACCAAATACCACAAGAGGTTATATCCCGTCTTTGTGGATGGGGAAGAGGCTGCTTCTAAGAGAGACACAGCCTCTGACCTAACCATTGTGAAACCTGCAATGGTTAAAGAGGAGCACTACTTGACTGGGGAGTCTACTCCCATCAAAGCTTTAGGAGGAACTCTGTTCCAAATACCTTTTGGTTAGGGTTCACCTTGACTGGGAGGGTGGAAGAGGAAGCAATCAAGTAGGTGTGTTTGAGGATATCCCTGCAGATGTCCTGATAAGGAGTGATTTTGATAAAGCAGTACCTTGTGTGCATGCAGTTACGTGCAGTCAGGCTTGGAGACAAGCATGTGGGTCTGGTAGCCTGGGGGAGACCCAGACACACCACTCATTTGCAGCCAGGACTAGTGAGGTGGTTACTTCAGGGAGGGAGCTACCCTGTAGCAGTGAGACTGAAGGTGAACCACAGCTGCTTGTCATTATTGATGTTCCCTTGGACAGAGTGACTTCAAGGGCAGAGGTGAGTAGTAGTACCTAGGCTGACAGTGAGGCACTGCTGTCAGAGGATACCAGACTTCCTGTGGAAGGGGAGCTGGGAAGGGTTACAAAGAGAGAGTTGAGACGGGCTCAGCTTTCAGACCCTACATTACAAGGCCTGAGGGAGGTAGCCAGTGAGGCACTTGATTCTCAAGGGAAAGTGGAATCTGTATACTGGGACAAAGGGTTACTGTATAGAGAGTGGACTCCTGAGGGAGGGCTAGAGGGTGAGAGAATACAGCAGTTGATGGTGCCTAGAGCCTACCATTTGGCACTCCTAGCCATAGCCCACGATATTCCCTTTGCAGGTCATATGGGCATAAAATGCACAGAGAGACGTATTATGCAGAACTTTTATTGGCCTGGCATTTCCAGAGATGTAACGAGGTACTGCAGGACCTGTGAGCAGTGCTAAAAGGTACCAAGGCAGGAGACAAGATGAAAACTCCTTTGATGCCTTTACCTATGATTGAGGAGCCGTTTCAGAAGGTAGCTATGCATGTTGTGGAGCCTTTGAGTACCCCAAGTTTGACAGGGAAAAAGTATATCCTAGTGGTAGTAGGTTATGCTACTATATCACCCTCTCTAAATAAAACAGGTTGTGCCAAAATACTGAAGAAAAAAGAACAAATGCTGCCCCCATGAATGTTCACAAAATGCTCATCCACTGATGTTCATCGTGTTTCACTGTTGCAATCATCACTGTAGGGTACTTCCTGCCGGCAGGCAGCCCTCGGTCGGCCAGAATCCCAAAGTCTGGGTCTGGCGTCGGCTGTGTACTCACCCTCCCTGACATCAGTGCACCAGGGGTACAAAGCTCCCAGCCGACGCCATTTTCTCCAGTCTTTCTTGCCGCGCAGTGGAAGCAGTTCGCTAGTGCCGGTCGGCTGACTCCTGTTATTTTTGGTGCTTCATTCCGAAGACATTCTTCTTTTCAAAGCTAAGTACCCCGTTGGGGAAACTTTTTTCTTGCTCCAGTCCGATGTCAGAAAAAGTTAATAATTGTATTTCATGTGGGAAGCAAATACCTCCTAAGGATTTTCACTGTTACCATATTCCTTGCCTAGGCCCTGACCACGACGTAGCTAGTTGTCGGTTTTGTGCTAGATATAACCAACGTTCTATTAAACGGAGATACGATTTTGCCTTTCATTACTTTGGGAGGCGATTTAATTATAACATGTCGTCTGACACGCTTCCGACTACCGGAGTTCATAAAAGGTGCAAGGATAAGGATAGGCCTCTGAGATCCAAATCAGCCAACAGTTTACAATCAGAGCCAGCTGCCGGTTCAGCCATAGACAGTGAGATGCTTTCGCAGCCCATGTCGTCGGCCATTACAGAACCACTTGCTGAAACGGACTCCCACGAGGAGCCAACTAGGCCTTCGAATACTACAGGTGCAGGTCCTTCGGATAATGGTCCCTCGGATGGGTCTGGAGCCGCTGTGCAGGTACCGGCTTCCGAGGGGGTTTTCAGGCCTACGCAGCTTCAGGCAAAGACAAAGGCAAAGACTCCTTCTAAAACAAAGACTCAAGCCCAGGCCTCCTCAGATCCGGGACATAAATCTCAAAAACAAATGCCTAAAATGGCGGAGGACTTGCTAACTATCATTAGGGGTTCACATCCCCCTCCAGACAAAAGGCCAAGGCAAGATTTGGATTATGAATCCTCTGATCAGGCATCTATCTCTTCAGTGTCTTCCTCTGAACAGGATTATACTTTCCCTCCTTATGAGGATTCTGATGCTGAGGAATCCATTCCTTCAGCTTCCCCTCTTGAGGATTATTCTTTTGGGGAAACTTTACTTGACATGAGGGAACATTTTCACTGGGAAGGACAAGGAGTACTCTGAATCTAAGAGAAGGCTTAGGGATTTCCTTCTTCTTCCACAACACAGACCCCTGGCTACTCCTCCTATTTTGGATATTGTGGATGATGTCTTTTCTGAGTCTAATTTAACCCCTGACTCCTTTCCTCTGGCTCCTGCTAAGCCTGATAGGATATTACAGAGTCACTGACTCCCACCAGTTTCTTTATAAAAATCCTTCTGCTGATCCAGAAACCATTTCTCTGGGTCCTAAGGGTGTTAACGCCGCCACTGCTAAGAACCCTATTCCGTCAGATAAGGATTCTAGAGCTTTGGAGAGATGGGGCAAAAAAGTATACACTTCTGCTACTTTATCTATTAGGGCTTTAAATTGTCAATTTCATATGTTGAAATATCAGCAATACCTTTTGTCTGTTATGAAACAAAAACTGGGTACCATTTCTGCATGTGCAGACAATAAGGAATTACATGATTTGAAGCATGCTACTGAGCAGGTGGGGAAACATACCTTACACTGTGCTTTGGAGGCCTCTTGCAGGGCGGCTGCCACTGGCACGGTCATTAGAAGGCATGCTTGGTTAAAAGAACAAAATTTGCCTGATCGAGTGAAAGCAAAGTTACTTGATGCTCCTGTTCAACATAATGTTTTGTTTGGGTCTAAGGCTGAAGAGGTTATAAAGAAAATGGAGGTCAAGGCAAAATCCATGCAAACAGTTAAGGATTTCTTACAAGATCAGCCTCCTAGATTTAGCAGAAATTGGCCAGCTAAAAATTGGTCCTTTCCCAGCTCGGACAAGCCTCAGAGGGGTAGATATAGGCACCCCAGAGGGAGGACCCAAGCTCAGACCTCTTATAGACCTAGACAGTGGAGTGCTTCCACCCCCAGGGTTGGAGAAGATAGGTCTCAACCTTATAGGAAACAGGCTCAATGACTCCCCCTGCATGGCTCCAGGAACCTCTCTCCTGGAAGCTCCTCTGGGAGGAAAACTTTCTTTTTTTTTCACCGAAATTGGACTTGCGTAACCCAAGACAAGTGGGTTCTGGATGTAATTTTAAGAGGTTACAAATTCCACTTTCACACCTACCAAAACCAAACGGATGGCCAGACCTACCAAAAATTCAGTGGGCAGAGTCATTAAAACAGGTGAGGTCCCTCATGGCTATGAGGGCCATAGAACTGGTTCCAAATTGAGAGACGGGACAAGGTTTTTATTCAAGACTCTTTCTAGTCCCCAGAAAGCAAAATACTTGGAGGCCCATCCTGGATCTGTCAGTCTTAAATACTTTCCTGGAGATACCAAAGTTCAAGATGCTTACTCTGCAGCAGGTCCTGCCAATGTTGAGCAAAAATGCATGGATGGTGACATTGGACTTAAAGAGGCTTACTTACACATTCCTATCAGACAGGAGTGCAGAAGATACCTCAGGTTCAAGGCAGGCTGGAAACATTACCAATTCTCTGTGCTGTCCTTTGGCTTGTCTACTGCGTCCAGGGTCTTTACCAAGTGCCTGGCACCAGTAGTAGCTTACTGCAGACTCAAGGGGATTCAAATTTACCCTTATCTGGACGTCTGCCTAATTCAAGCAGACAGGAAGGACATTTTACTCCAGCACCTGGAATTTGTTCAGAATATAGTACCTGGGATTCACTGTGAACGTAAAAAATTCAAATTTGGCACCCACTCAACAGATAACTTTCCTGGGTGCTCTTTTAAACACAACAACCCAGATGGCATTCCTGACACCAGAAAAACAACTACAGCTGGCTTCAACTTTCAAAAGCCTGGCATTAATGTCTCAGCTAACTGCAAGGAAATTCCTGCAGGCTTTGGGTTACATGGCTTCCTGCATCCTACTCATACCATATGCAAGACTGCATATGAGGAAGATACAATGGTACCTAAAAAGCGTATGGTCCCAGCATTGTCACAGTCTGGAAACAGTGATTGCTGTCTTGCCTTGCCTACAAAAGGAATTTCATTGGTGGGCCACGGCATGTCTTCATAACAAAGGGAAAGCCTTCAATCTACCTCCAGCCTACCAAGTGATAACCACGGACGCCTCAGATTATGCATGGGGAGCCCACTTGCAGGGGAAAGGCCTGCAAGGTTTTTGGACAGAGGATCAGAAGCACCTACATATCAATTTAAAAAAGATGTTAGCTGTACAGAATGACCTCTTGGCCTTCAGGGATCTTTTACAGCCAGGGCAGCTACTGATTCGGACAGACAACACCACAGTTATGTGGTACATAAACAAGCAAGGGGGTTCACACTCCTACCCCCTTTGCAGACTAGCCATGACTCTGTGGAACACAGCACTATCTTGCAAAGTGGATCTACAAGCTCAATTCCTGCCAGGAAAACAAAACACTCTGGCAGACAGCCTGAGCAGGAACCTGTCAGACCCACACGAGTGGATGCTAGACACCCAAATATTCAAGATGATTACAGAAGCTTGGGGCTGCCCGGACATAGATCTATTTGCATCTCCCCACAACTACCAGTTGCAGACTTTTTGCACAAGGACATATCACAAGCTAGCATGGAAAGTGAATGCTCTCTCATTCAGTTGGAGGAACCTCTCGGGATATGCCTTTCCACCGCTACCTCTTCTACCAAGGGTGTTATTAAAAATAAAACAGGACAAACCAAAGCTGATCTTACTAGCCCCGGATTCGCCTCATATTTTGGTACTCAACACTGATAAATCTATCCCAGGAACCTCCTTGGATTCTACCTCAGATTCCAAATCTTTTGTCTCAACATCAGGGCCAGGTCCTGCACTCCTCATATCAAAACTCTCAGCCTGGCAGCCTGGCATATTCAGGGTCTATAATTAATCCTACCCTTTCCAAACAGGTTATGGATGTCATCTTAGAAGCTAGAAGGCCTAGCACTAGGAAATCTTATGCAGGTAAATGGAAGAGATTTTGCACCTGCATGCATGCTCAGGAATCAGATCCTCACATTCCAAATATTCCATTGATTTTACATTACCTAACAGATATGTTGCATAAGGGTTTATCTTTTTCCTCCATAAAAATACTTGCCTCCGCTATCTCTGCACATTATAATACAGATCCTCCAATTTTTTCACATCCACTTCTGGAACAATTTCTCAGAGGAGCAAAGAATTTAAGCCCCCCTAGGACTCCACCCATTCCTGCCTGGGACCTCAATTATGTCCTGGAAAACTTACTCTGCCACCTTTTGAGCCTGCTGCCACATCTGATATAAAGTTCTTATCATGGAAAACTGTTATCCTACTGGCTTTAACTTCAGCCAGGAAAGTCTCGGAGTTACAAGCGCTCATGGCTGTGGAACCTTACATTATTTTTCATCAAGACATGGTTTCTTTGAGCACCAACCCTACTTTCATGCCTAAAGTGGTTTCTAAAGTGGCTTTAACCCAAACTATTCACCTGCCAACTTTTTTTTCCCTAATCCACAAAATAAGGGGGAGAGGATCTTGCATTCTTTGGACGTACACAGGCAGCTTCGCTTTTACCTGGACAGAACCAAGGATATCAGGAAAACAGAACAACTGTTTGTTTCTTATGCAGCAAATTCCCAAGGCAAAGCTATTTCAAAACAGACCATTTCTAAATGGATTGCTCATGGAATCAGATTTTGTTACTCTCATCATGGAAAGCAAATCCTAGGAAAAATTAGGAATCACTCTACCAGAGCTGCTGCTACTTCAGCTGCCTTTCTCAGGGGAGTCCCTACCAAAGATATTTTGGAAGCTGCAACTTGGAGTTCAGTGCATACTTTCTCTAAGCACTATAATCTCCCACTTAAGTCTAGGGCAGGCTTTGCTTCTGCAGTCTTGCAAGGCCTTCTAGCCGCCCCTTCTACTCTAGAACCACACCCTTTATCTCAGCTTTGGGATTCAACCCTACAGTGATGACTGCAACAGTGAAACACGATGAACATAGTACAGTTGTGTACACTTACCATAAATGTAGATGTTCGAGTGTCTTCACTGCTGCAGTCTGGGTTACCCACCCTCCTGTCCCCTCTTATACCTTTATTGGTGTGGTTCCTTGCTTCACCCTTCTTCTGAGGTGTATTTGCTACAGGTATGGGGTTTGTTGTATGTTACATTTTTGTTTACTTTTAGCCTGTACTTTTGGGCACCTGACATCTGGGGCAAGAAAAACTGGAGAACATGGCGTCGGCTGGGAGCTTTGTACCCCTGGCGCACTGACGTCAGGGAGGGAGAGTACACAGCCGACGCCGGACCCAGACTTTGGGATTCTGGCCGACCGAGGGCTGCCTGCCAGCAGGAAGAACCCTACAGTGATGACTGCAACAGTGAAGACACTCTAACATCTACATTTATGCTAAGTGTGCACAACTGTACTTTCCTATTATTGATGTCCCTCAAATGCTCCATAATCCTGACCTTCAGTGGCCTTTTAGTTTGACCAATGTACCATTTCACATTGGTACTTTCTATTTCATTCAGCTGGTTGTAAGTTCATTCTCAGTTATGGAACATTATTTCTTGGGGTCTTAATCTTGAGGTAAATTTGTAAATGTGTGAATTAACATGCTTATTTGTTTGTATTTAATGTTTTGTATTTAAATGTTTAAAGAATTAAGTGAAATTTATAAAATGTATTATAATATTTGTAATTAATTATATCATGTAGGTTATTTAAAAAGTTTTTGAAATTTGAAAAGTAAGCTATGTCTAATGTTTATGAAGGCTGCTTTTAGAAAATGTGTTTGCAGCACTTTAAAAATTGAAATGTATTATATAATTGTTTAAATGATTTGTTTATTTGAACTGATTGGGGTTTGAACCTGTGTATAAGTGTTGGTTGTTTGGCATTGTATTTTATCCGTTGAAGGTGAATGGCTGAGGTACCAGTGGTGGAGTAAACAATTCAAACTTCTTTTTTGTGTGGTCCTACTTCTTGCTGTTTGGTCATATTTATTATTCATATGGTGAAGTGGTTGAGTGTTTTTTATTATGTCATTGGATGTGGCAGATGCAGTTCCAGGGGTATTTCGAACCCCAACGGATGTCAATAAGCTGTTTTTCACTGAACTTATCAAGGAAAGTGGGGCGAAGCTGGCTAATCATGACTTTTGGCAAGCTACTGATGAGATGGACTGTAATTTTCAGTTTATACAACTTGAGAGACTAATGGTTAAAGAACTGAATCTTTACTTTGATACCAAGCTGTTGGAGAAATATCTTAGTATGACGGTAACACCGAGAGGCTTAAGAATTGACAAGTTACCAGCTGGAAATTTAGCTGAAGATGAGCAGGATTTACTGCAGGAGTGGAGGCAAGTCTCAACTGAATGCACCTTAGGGTGGATTCGTGTACTAGTGAGAAGAAATAATAGGAATGGTGAGAAACTCCAACAGCAAATCGTTGATTTACAACAAAAATTGCGTACGTCTGTAACTGGGGAGCTGTTTTCAAAGAAGATGAATGACCTGAATAGCAAAATGGGTGAATATGAACTGGAGGTGACTGATAGAAAAGGAAGCTCCTCCATGATGTTAACGATTTTCGTAATGGTTCCATCTTTGATTGGCAACGTAACTCACATATGATGAGAAACAAGCTGAATAGGAAGAATGTTAGTCAAGCGGTAGCATCGTGTGATTCTTCAGCTTCTTCGTTGGATATTTCCTCCAAAAAAAGTGTTTCGTTCGAAACTATAGAAGGTGAGACTTTTTCTGACTCTTTGCAAATGCAAGATGTTGAAAATAATGCTGCTGGGGTCTCTGTTCAGCAGCAGGGAAAGTGGAGAAAGGGCCGCTACAAGGGGAAGAAGGATCATTGAATTTGTTTGCTGAACCCGTGAATGGCAAACGTAGTGGTGTTATTTGTTCTGAAGTTGCAGCCAGTTTTGTTTTGGACTCATGTAATCCTGTTTTATTTGATGTGATTGTGTACATGAGGAATCAAATGCTTTAAAAATCATTAATTTGTTAGATATGCAGCTGAGTGATTCAGCTATTTCTTTGTTAATGAAAGGCACAAATTTGTACCTTTTTAAAGTGCCATCATTGGTTGATACACTCATGGAGGTGAAAAAATTCTGTAGAAAATTGCATCTGGTTCTATATTTTGATAAAAGTAAGCATGCTGTAAATGATGGGGATGGGATAGCTGAGGATGATCCGCTCTTGAATGTTTCCATTTATGATGACCTTACAGATAAAAATGTTTTTCTGACGTGTTTGTCTTTAATCATGATGTTGCTATACAGGAAGAAAATTGTTCTGATGTTAACCTGAATGCTGAGGTTTTTTCCACAGGGTATGAGAAATTGTTGGTACCCCATTTACCTATTGTCAGCAGTTTTATGCCACCTAAGCTCTCCTCTGCTGTAATTCTTTTCGAGCAAATGCTCTTGAGAAGATTTGAACATGACTATCAAACATTTGTTAATAGTAAAAAATGTATAATATTACTAAAAATGAGTGAATGTTTAAATGAGTTGAGATGAAATTTGAATGATTATGTGTTTAGGCAGGCAGACAAGGGGGTAATTGAGTCCTCGAGGTAGACAAAAGTATAAGAAAATGGTATATGATTTATTAGATGTTAGGGAAGATTATATTAAATTAAATTGTAACCCAGTGAATGAATACAATGCACAGTTGTTGGAGCTTTTGGAAAGAGGAGAGCATTTGGGCTTCCTCACTAGGGAGAATGTTAGGAAGTTATTTGTTGCTAAACCTTATGACCCAATTTGTTATGCCTTGCCTAAGATACATAAAGACATAATTGACCCACCTGGGATGCCTATCATCTCAGGGGTAGGGTCATACTCTCAAAATGTAGGTTTATTTCTAGATTCTTTGTTGAAGAAATATTTAAATAAAGTGCCTGCACATGTTACTAATACTGAAGAACTTTGTAAGAAGGTTAGTGTAGTAGAATGGCAAGATGACTTTTATTGGGTGGTTGTAGATGTAAATTCACTCTATACTAACATTCAGACAAAATGGGGTCTAGAAGCCATTTGGAATATTATGGGTGATGGGCCAAAACTGCTTTTGCCACTAGGCTGCTCGAATTCTGCTTAACACATAATTATTTAAAATTTGAGAGAGAGCTATTTTTGCAGCATAAGAGTACAACTATGGGGGCTTTTCATGCCCCAACTTATGCTATTTTGTATATGGAGTACTTTGAAAAAATATTCATTTATTCTGAATTCTTCAGGAAGTAATGTTTTGGTTTATAAATGCTTTATAGATCTTATTTTTTTGTGAAGGGGTGATGTTAGTGAATTTGATTAATTTTTTAAGGAGTTAAAATAATCATGGTTTGAAATTTTGTATGAAAAAAGGTGAATCTTGTATTCAATTTCTCGATGTAGTACTTTATGTGGATAATAGTAACAGAATTCAGTATAAACCTTTCAGGAAAAATACATCTGTTAACAATTTCTTGTATGTGGACAGTATGCACCCCCCCTCATTTGGTGAAATCTTTACCCTTGGTTGAATTCAAGCGAATTATTCGGAATACTTCTGAGGAAAAATTTAAAAAGAAGTTTGTAATGGAAGCTAGGGATAGACTTATGAAATGGGGGTATAAGGAGAAACACTTATGTCAGGCTTATGATGAGGCATTTGGAAGAAGGCATAAGAATGTAGGTGAAAAAAAGAACAAATTTGTTATGAATAAGCATTTGGTTACCAATGCTTTTGATGATAAAGTGTTGTTCTTTGTTTAGATTCATAGGTTGATACTAGGCTATCTGCCCTAGGGCATTTATAAGCCTAGCCAGAGTGTGTTTGGCTTTCGCCACCCTTTTAGATTAGTTGACTGTGCCTCTCTGTATAGGAGGTCACAGAAGGTAGCCCTTTTAAGGTTAGTTTACTGTACCTCTGTCAAGCAGGGACACAGAAGAGATCCCAGGGGTAAACCTACGATCTCCCATCCATTCGTCAAGATTCCTCTTGAAGAGGGTCAGTGAGGGGTTCTGCCTAACATGGATTGGGATTTTGTTCCAGAGTGAGGGGAGCCTCTGGAATATGAATCTGTCCCTCCAGCATGTCCTATTTATTTCTGTGCTGAGGTTCAAGTCCCTGGAGCATGTAGCTGTAAGGGATTTGGATTTCCTGAGGTGAAGCATGTCCATTAATTCTGGGTTGGACATGGCTTTATACGCCAGACACAGATCGCCACTGAGTAGAGCTGGAGTTTCTTTAACCGAGCTGCATAGGGCATCTGTTTGAGCCCCTTGATCCTCTTGGTGAGGTACTTTTGGGGTCTTTCCAGTTGCTGCAGGTGTCTGGTAAGGTACATCCCAAATGGGGCATTGTTATCAATTATGGGCCTGATAAGTGATGAGTAGAGGGGCACAATGACTTCTCTTGATCTAGATGTGAATCCTTTCATAAGGTGGGCTATATAGAAGGTCATTCTAACCACTTTGGCAACGTGATTGTCAAAGAAGAGATTGCTATCTACTTAGGTCCCCAAGTCCCTAATTACTTCTTCCATACTTAATGGATTACCACCTATGTGGTAATTTCTGGGCACTTTGTTTTTCCCAAAGGGGATGACTATACACTTTTTGGCATTTAGCTTTAGGCCATGGCTCTGGCACCAGTTGTCCGTCTCTGTGAGACCCTTTTGGAGGATGCTTGTGTCAGCCAGAGAGTCGATTACGGCACCCAGTTTGTAGTCATCTGCGAACTTGGTCAGCCGTAGACCAACCGTGTTAGTCTGTACCTCTGAGAAATATATACCGAAGAAGAGAGGTCCCAGGACTGAGCCTTGTGGGATGCCACTTGTAACCGGTTTAGAGTCTGACATGGCACCTGCTATTCTGACCATGTGGGTTCTATCCCTGAGCCAGTTTACAACCCATCTTGTGACATAGAGGTTGATATTTAAGCTGGTGAGCTTATTTATGATGCCCGAGTGGGGTATTGTGTCGAAGGCTTTTGCGAGGTCCAGGTAGGCTGTGTGGACTATCTTCCCTTCATCTATGGCTTTGGTAACTGTTTCGAAGAAGTCGACCAGGTTCAAGAGGCAAGATCTGCCCTTAACAAAGCCGAATTGGGTAGGATCCAGTGTCTGGAGGTTCCCAATGTCTTTGTTTATGATTTCCATGATGGTACGCTCCATAGCTTTGCAGACCAGGCTAGTCAGGCTTATAGGGCACTAGTTTCTGGGGTCTGTTGTGGCACCACCTTTGTCGAGTGGGACCACTGTTGCTGTACGCCATTCCTTGGGTACGTATCCTGTAGTAAGGCTGAGATTTTTAACAGTGACTTTATATGAGGGTTTAGTTCTTCTTGGAGCTCGTGTAAGATGCAACCCGGGACACCGTCTGGTCCCATTGATGCTGTGTTTTTTGCTTTGGAGTGGGCAGCTCTCACCTGTGCATCTGTGATCTCGGAAGGCTACACTCTGTTGGGATAGACATTTGCTCTTTTTGGGGGGAAGGGGGGGGTTTGCACTGAACCTTCCTGCCAGGGTGTTGGCAATGTCTGTGGGTTCAGTGTATTTTTTGTCATTTTGCACTAACTCGGAGCATATCTGAGAGTTGCCTCCCAGGTTTCTGACATAACTAAAGAAGGCCTTGTGATTATCTTTAGTGTCTTGTGCAATTTTTCTTTCGAAGCTGGCCTTAGATGATTTTATGAGGGTTCATAGTTTCTTGCTAGTACTGATCAGAGGCGCCTTCCCTTTTTGGGATTTTGCTCTATCATGTAGTAGCTTTCTCCTTCTGTTGCGTAGCTTATTTATGGCCGGGGTCCACCAGACAGGTCTCCTGCCTTTGGAGGAGTGAGTGTTGGTTTTATTTGGGATAGCATGCTCCATGCATTCCTGTAGGTGTCCATAGAATGCTTTTGTAAAGGATTCTGCATTTTGGGCCGTATTTTCCACTGGCCCGGGGGCTTTGAAAGATTCCACCTTGGTTTTGAGAAGTGTGAAGTTTGCTTTTGAGAAGTTCTTCACCGTGGTTTCCTTGGCTAGGGGTGGGGACGGAATATGGATGTCCAGTGAGATTAGTTTATGGTCTGATCTTACCAGTGAGGGGTATACATCTGGTGTGGAACATAGTGACCCCATGTTGGTGATGACCAGATCCAGTATGTTTTCCCCTCTTGTGGGAGTGGTGACCAGTTGTTCCATAACATTTGAGTTTATAAATTCTAGGAACCGTTGGGCGAGGGAGTTTGGGCTTGAGTAGTTTTCCCAATCAATGTTTGGGTAGTTGAATTCACCCAATATAATGGTGTTTGGAGAGACCTTCATATTCTCCAGTGTTCTCAGGAAAGCCGAGTGAGGTTCCTGTGTTTGGGAGGGAGGTCTGTAGCAGGCTACAAACTGAAAGGCAGTTTTGCCCACTGTTAGTTGCACATGGATGGTCTCCGATGCTTCGTGCAGTGCCACTAACCTGGAGGTGTGGGTATCTTTGATAAATATGAATACTCCCCTCCTTTTGTGGTTCGGTCTGAGTTTTGGGGCCGGAAAGCATGGTATGAATTATAACCTGTTAGTGCTGGGGTGCTCTCGGGAGCCTTGAACCAGGTTTCTGTTACTGCACAGATATTGATATACTCCATACTGAGGAGAGTCTCGAGTGCATGCATCTTGAGGTTTAGACTTCTGGCGTTGAGCAGCATTACCCTTAGTTTTTTTTTCTTTGTGTTGTCTATGGAGGTGGGTTTGTCTTTTGAGCCTTGCCTAAAAAAGGCACTATGGGGGAGGCAAGAGCCTCTGCCAGTATTTGAAAACCCAGGGGTGACAGGTGCAAGCCATCCCTAGCGAAGCAACGTGGCTTGTCGAGCATGTCATCCCAGGCTGACAGACACTGGATCCCCTTTGAATCACACCAATACTTTAGCCAATTGTTAAAAGTGATCATTTTGTCTTTATACTGTGGCATCATTCTTGGTCAGGGTAAGATGCTACTCAAGGTCAGGGTCATACCGGCCTGGGCTACATGATCAAAGAGCTCCTCTATGTCTTTTTACATGTAGTCCAGGGAGGTACATCTCAGGTCATTCACACCAGCATGGACAATGACGGAGTCATATTTGTACTTGCTTTGGAGTGACCTGAGTGCTTGTGTTATGTGGCGGATCCTGGCATCCGACAGGCAGCTTACAGTGACCTTCTCCTTGTTCAGCCTGGTGAGTGGGACGTCAGTGTATCTGACAATAGCGTCACCTATTACAAGTGTATTAATCTCTGTATTCGGGCTTTTCAGAAGTGATCAGAAAAGCAATTTTGGACCTTTGGTACATTATTTGTGAAGATGTGGCAGTAGGAAATTTGTTAAATTTTCATATGGGCGCTATGCTAATTTAAAGGAATTGTTGAATATGCCTATAGTAAGTTTTCCTGAAGCGTCTATTGGTGTTTTTGCTTGTAGATGCTGTAAAGTATGTAGCCATATTAAAAATATCTCTGGCACATGTATTAATGGAAAAAGATTCACCTGTAGGGACAACTTTGGTTGCAACTCTTGTGGGGTGGTTTATATTGTAAGATGTGGTTGTACCAGTGTGAAGTGGTACCTTGGTCAAACTAAAAGACCAGTGAAGGTCAGGATTATGGAGCATTTGAGGGACATCAATATTAGGAACATGAGGAGTCCAGTGGCTGAGCATTTTGTGAACATTCATGGGGGCAGCATTTGTTCTTTTTTCTTCAGTATTTTGGCACAACCTGTTTTATTTAGAGGGGGTGAAATAGTGAAAATGAATTGGAAAGTAAGTTAATTGTCAGTTATGGAGCATTATTTCCTAGGGGTCTTAATCTTGAGGTAAATTTGTAAATGTGTGAATTAACATTCTTATTTGTTTGTATTTAAAATTTTGCATTTAAATATTTAAAGAATAAGTAAAATGTATACACTTTATTTAATTTATTGTAATATTTATAATTAATTATGTTATGTAGGTTATTTAAAAAGTTGATGAAATTTGAAAAGTAAGCTATTTCTAATGTTTATGATGGCTGCTTTTTAGAAAATGTGTTTGTAGCACTTTAAAAATTGAAATGTATTATATAATTGTTTAATTGATTTGTTTAATTGAACTGATTGGGGTTTGAACCTGTGTATAAGTGTTGGTTGTTTGGCACTGTATTTTATCCGTTGAAGGTGAATGGCTGAGGCACCAGTGGTGGAGTAAAAAATTCAGACTTCTTTTTTGTGTGGTCCTGCTTCTTGCTGTTTGGTCATATTTATTATTCATGTGGTGAACTGGTTGAGTGTTTTTTATTATGCTACAAGATATCCTGAGGCGGTGACTCTGTCCTCCATTGAGGCAGAAAAGGTAGCAAATGCTTTGTTAGAGATTTTCAGCAGGGTAGGTGTTCCAAAAGAAATAATGACTGACAGTGGTGCCAATTTCATGTCAGACCTGCTGGCTTGTCTGTGGAAGCACTGTGGGGTGAAGCACCTAAAGATCACCCCTTACCATCCTCACACTAATGGCCTTGTTGAGAAGTTAAACTCTGCACTCAAGAAGATGCTACAGGCATTTACAGACCAGTTTAAGAGGAAGTGGGACAAATATTTGCCCCATCTGTTTACTTACAGCGTGGTTCCCCAGGAATACACAGGTTTTTCACCCTTTGAGTTGCTGTATGGGCAGTTGCTGTATGGGCATAGGGTGAAGAGACCTCTAAATTCGATTTGTGATGAGTGGGAGGGTGAGTTTGAATCCCACAATGAGTCTGTTGTGGCATATGTCCTCAACCTCAGGACAAGGCTCAGGAAAGACATGGGCTTGACCCAGAAGATACTGGCAGAAGCCCAACAGCAGAAAAAGGTTTGGTATGAGAGGAATTCTTGAGCTAGAGAGTATGCTGTAAGGCAGCAGGTTATGGTTCTCATTCCTGTCAGACACAGCAAGCTGCAAGCAGCTTGGGAGGGACCCTTCAGGGTGGTAAGTAAGATCAGTGATTTTAACTACATGGTAGAACTGCTAGGCAGGAAGCAGGGGCATAAATTGTACCATGTTAACATGATAAAACCTTACCATAATGTAGAGACCCTTGTGCTGAGTATTTGCAGTGGATGGCGGGAGGAGGGCGAGGGGGATCTGGTGACTGATCTCCTTAGTGAGACTCGGACTGACATATCAGTGGAAGGGGTAGGAATGTCCCAGCAGCTATCCCCTACCCAGATTTGAGAAATTCGAGCAGTGTTACAGGAGTTTGGGGACATGTTCACTGGGAAACCAGTGTGCACCCACTTGGTGCAACACTATGTGGATACGGGATCCCAAAGGCGTATTAAGCAGGCCCCTTATTGGGTGGCTGAGAGAGTCAAATGGACTCTGAGGGATGGGATACAGGAAATCTTGGAACTAGGGGTAATCCCCAGGAGTCCAGCAATCCCTGGACCTCCCCAGTAGTGCTGGTACCAAAGAAAGATGGCAGCACCAGGTTCTGTGTGGACTACAGGAAATTAGTAGTCACACAAAGTCAGATGCTTACCCCATGCCTAGGACAGATGAAGCCCTAGATCAGCTGGGTGGGGCTAAGTATCTTACAACTACTGCTCTTACCAAGTGTT
This sequence comes from Protopterus annectens, assembly GCF_019279795.1. Lineage (NCBI taxonomy): Eukaryota > Metazoa > Chordata > Ceratodontiformes > Protopteridae > Protopterus > Protopterus annectens. The sequence goes on along the minus strand of NC_056730.1, from coordinate 155,362,524 downwards.
ACTGGCCGGTGCCCTTAACTCCCAAGTGCTAGAGAGAGGTCAGCCTTTTGACTCCTTTTGACTTGTATGAGTTCATGAAGATGCCCTTTGGGATGAAAATGCCCCAGCAACTTTTCAGACGCTGGTAGATTGTATCTTAGCAGGAGCAGGAAAGTTCGCCCTTGCTTACCTGGATGATATTGCCATCTACAACCATTCCTGGCAAGAGCACCTTGAGCATGTCAGGGAGGTGCTGGGCATACTACAGAGGGCAGGGTTGACCATTAAGCCCTGTAAATGTCTGGTGGGTATGGCAGAGGTCTCCTACCTGGGGCATAGAGTGGGAAGTAGTAAGATCAGGCCAGAACCTGCCAAAGCGGAGGCCATTCGGGCATGGTCTGCCCCTGTTACCAAGAAGCAGGTGAGTGCATTCTTAGGAACAGCAGGGTGCTACAGAACTTGCGTCGCCAATTATAGTACCATAGCTACTCCCCTCACAGACCTGACAAGGAAAAACAAGCCAAATAAGGTAGTGTAGACCCCAGCATGTGAGCAGGCATTTCAGAAGCTTAAAGGAGTTTTGGTAGGACCCCCTGTGTTAGCCAGTCCAGATTACAACCAAGAATTTGTGCAGGTGGATGCTTCGAACCATGGGGTGGGAGCTGTACTCGGCCAGATCTTCTCAGAGGGAGAAGAGCACCAAGTGGTATATCTCAGTCGTAGGCTCCAACCCAGGGAGGAATGTTCTACAGCTGTAGAAAAGGCATGTCTAGCTATAGTGTGGGCACTGCAGAAACTTCAACCTTATCTGTATAGATGGAAATTCACTGTAGTTAAGATCACTATTCCATAACGTAGCTGTACTGAGCCAGCAAGCAAAAGGTCAAGTTACTAAGGTAGAGCCTATAGTTGCAGGCATGTGATATGACAGTGCAGCACCGCAGTGGGGTTAGCAATGCCAATGCAGATGGGCTCTCAAGACAGGGAATGAGGTGAGGTATTCCCAAGTCAACCCTCTCAAGCAACATTTCTCAAGGGTTACTTGAAAAACTAGCTTGAGTTTTCGGGGGGGAGGGAAGAAATGTCACAAAAGAAAATACAGCCAGCCCAGCTATCAGGAATTTTGTAAATAATTATTTGTCATTTGTGATTATTGATATGATTCATACAGAAGTGTGTGTAAAGGTGTAAAGTACTGAGCTAAAATGTAACCACATCATGTCCTGCTGGCTTAGAATAAAAATGTATATAAATAATTGTGTACACGTATGTGTTTTAACAGTAAAACTAGAACGTAGAGGGTTAACTTGCAAAACTTTGAGAAAATAAGTTGAAATTAAATTGTTTTACATTTGTGCTATAAACGTTATCTGTCATTTTCAGTTCAGTAGCAGATACAACGTCTAGAGCTAGAAGTTTTTGTATTGTCTTGGAAGTGAAATAATTACTAGGTTTGAGATGCAGAAGTGTTCTATTGCTTTATGACTTCCTAGGAGCTGACCAGCTCTGAGCAAACATCTATAGGCTTTGTGTTTTTCTGACAAAGGGGGTTTAGATTGGGAACTAAAAGTCAGGTGACAAAAAATGATGTCGTCCAAGCTAACCAGGCATAGTATTTGATATTAATTTAAGAACTTTCTCAGAGAGAGGCTGTGCATTTTGTATTTTTTCTTTGACCTAGAACCATCCACTCATCACCACCTTCTGTACTTGTCTTGCTGGAAGTAAGTTTTTAGGGCATAGTAACTCTAATTTTAGATTCAGATAGGAATATAGTAAAGTATAGGTTAGATGTTTTTTTATTTATTTGAGACTGTCCTTCCTGCAATGTTGTTTTAAAATTTTCCTGTGATTTTGAACTCTGATCACTGATTACTTACTGAGTATTGTCTTGTTCTTTTACCATTAGGTTTAAATACATATTAAACCTATCTGTGGTTAATATCTGTGAGACGTATTTAAGCTCTTAAAGTACTTGCATATCTGTTTAGTGACACTGTACAGGCCATTCCAAAATAGCCTTGCTGTTGGTCAGACTACCATTTGGATAATAGTAACATTACACAGTAGGACTTGACACCCTTTGTTAAGGGCCTTAATTAGCTGATAAAGAGCTTTCTGGTGGTGTTCGGAACTACCATGTAGTTTGAGCAGAAGGGGGCATAGCTAATTAACTGTGCCAGCCTTTCCCAGGTGTGTGTGTGTGTGTGTGTGTGTGTATATATGTATGTGTGTGTGTGTATATAGATATATATATATATATATATATATATATATATATATATATATATGTGTGTATGTAATATAAAATCATATATATATAATCATTCAGATCTCAGTGTGTGTGTGTCAGCTACCTGGGCAGGGACACAAAGCAGTGGTTGGACAGAGAGGGTGCTGGAGGTTTTGGCTTGGCCTGTCAGCTGAGATCTCAGCCCTAAAGCTGAGACAGTGGAGAATCTTATTGGGGATTTGGAGAAAGAGGGAGAAACCAGCTCCAGAGTGACTGTGATCTTTGTGTGCTCTTAAGGGAAATTGCACTTTTACTGTGTATGTATTTGTCATCCTTCCAGTGTGTACATCCCCCACTGCTGCCAGTGGTGATGATTGAGGCTCCTTGATTACTGGGTCAGTGCAGGAGCGTCACACCTTATGCCTATGAGGTAAACCTAACCATTAGGTCAATCCCCTAACTCCCTCCAAATACATTTTAAGCACTTCTCTGAAGACATTTATTTTAATTTGGAGGTTGATTGGTAAGTATTAAGCTAGCTGTCTTTGTAGAACATTTTAATCATAGTTGGTTTCTTTTCAAGGGTGAGGATCAAACCTTGTACTTTGTGTCTCTGTGGTTAACCACTGTGACAATCCCACCGTACAAATTATTCTGAGAGATCATTGGTATTGTTGAACATTTGAATTGACAAGGTACTGAGTGGAGGGTGGCTCTTCCCATTGTTTGCACTACGTGTTCATTTTTCTCTTTAAAAAGAAGGAGGTAGCCTGGCTACATGGTGCACAGGGGTGGAGCTCTTACTGTGACCATAGTTCAGATAGTGAGTCCGACACTGAAGGAGCCAGGCAGGGAGGGAGTGGAATGAGGAGGCATGACCTGCTTGCTTGTACCAGAGGGAGGGAGATATGGTTGGGGTGCTTTGGGAGCACATAGGGAGTTGTACTTTCTCTGGTGGAAGCCATAGAAACCACCTTCCATGCTTTAGGGAAGGAGGCAGGGCTATTTTATGAAATGCCCCATGCAGAAGTGAGCAAAGAGGAAGATCAGAGTGGCCAGCTCATTGCATATCTCCTCTTCCAGTTTGTAAGCTGTCTGAATGATTGTCTTTCCTGGTCAGTCCTTGCCCAGGTGATTGGAAATGAATTAGCTGATTGGCCCAGTGGATAGCTGATGACTGACAGAAAATGGGGCAAAGTGTGCAAAAAAGAAACAGTCAGGGATGCTAACATAAGTAGGATTTTTGGGAAACTATTGCTTTCTTGCTAGAGCCTCTGACTTGCCATTAAAGGTGTGGTAAATAAGTATTGCATGTAACTTCCTGAATGCCTAACCATGAATGATCAGAAGATTTGTTTTTGGTTTATTTAGCTACTTTGAGCTATTGTCCACCTTGTTTCTGATAAAAGGAGTCAGTATTTGTGCGCAAGGTGTTTGATGTTTAGTGCAGTTGATTTGAAATTAGCTATTGAGTCCCTTTATCTTGTACTATAATTGATTATGTATTGACATTTAAAAATAAAATTATTATTGAATTATGGCTGTTTTGATTCCATATTTGTTTGTTGAACTTAGTCTGCTAAATTGCCACATACAGTATACATAGAAAATGCTGAAAATGTTTTCTTTTCCCTGATTTTTTCTCTCTATCACCTTTCACTTGTCTCAGTGATCTCTGTCTTTAAGTTGGTGTTTAATGTCTTATTCCTCAGTTCCCCTGCAGTAGCTTGAGTGGTTGGATGTCTCCCAGTGCAAGCCCCTTTACCATGTGTGCTTCTGGGCATACTCAGCCTCTGCTACAGATTGCAGAAAAACTTTGTGACTGGTATTTATTCACATCCTCTTGACTGCACTTGCTAGGACACCTGGTCTTTGTTAGGAGTCATTCTTGTAGAAAATGTGGATGCCATCTCTCCTCTCTAGATGGGCAAGTTCACAATGACTGCTCCCTCTCAACCTCCATTGCTAGTTCCTCTTGCTCCATGGTTGCTAGTCGATCCTGGGTGTTCAGGATTACAGTCAAGGTTTTATCTGTCTGTATGTCAGGTCCAGCTGTGACGAAAGATAGTGGTCTTAATTTTTTGTTGTAGACCAACTGTATAGCCAAGTCTAGCTTTTTAGCACTTAAGACTATGAGCTGTTGATGAGCTTCGTTCTTTGTTCTGGGTTTGACTCCCTTTTGTATTTATGTGACTGAGCAAATTCCCTAATTTTTTTTTTTTTTTTTATGTTTTATTTTTGTGAGAGGTTGCACATCCACAACCCTACTCTGTTGTATTTTCTGGTGTGCAGTAGCCCCTGTAATTTTTGCTCACCAAGATTTCTTCATTCTCACTCCTACTGCCTGCATCCCTGTCCACTTCTTTTCTCTTGACTGCAGGTGAGGGATTATTTCACTAAAGAGCATACACCAGGCACTCTTCATATCTTATTGTCCTCCTTAATACGGTGGTGTGCAGGGCATAATGGTGATGTGTACAATCCCTGTGTGTGTGCCCACTGAATACTGCCTGCCACAATTCTCTGCCCTTAACTGCTAGTCATTGGAGGTGATTCTAGCGTGCTGTGGGCTGCTGCTATATTTTCTTGGGTTTGGTTTCCCCGGTGATTGAAACAAGCTCCCCCTCTCCCTTCTTTCTCTCTTACAGTTCCCCAAGTCTGTTCTGAAACCCTGATCAGTAAAAATGTGATTGTACACCTTGCTGCTTTGCCAGTGGGTTGGCTGACTAAGCATAAAACTACCAAAGGAAAGAATATTATTTTTTGCAGGTATCGGTGCTTAGAGTTTCCAGCACTCTGTTTTGACCATTTTGATTTTTTTCCTTGTTAAACAGAATGACTTGAGATTATGTATGAGGCCGCTCTTGTGGGTTACTCAAATGGAGCTTGACTGCTGGATATCCGTAAGCCAAGCTCCACTCCAGTAATCTGCACAGGCAACCTCAACCTGGTCTGTGACATTAATAGGGCTTGTTGTTGGGACAGATCTGTGTCTCAGACTCCCCCCTTCTGTGGAATAGACTCCCTGTCTACGTCGAGCAGGGTTCCTCCTTAACCCTTTTTAAGTGTAACCTGGATAACTGGATGGGGAACAGAAAATACACCCCTGGGATTCCACCTCTGTCCCTGCTGGACAGAGGCATTGGTTGCTGACTTATCAGAACATGGGAGAAATTCTTGGCTAGGCTTGTAAGAACCTCAGGGCCAATAGCCTAGTAATTTCCAATGGTCCTATGATATATATAATTGGCCCATTCTGCTATAGGCCCATTTGACAAAAAAATGTTTGCAGTCAGTTGGAGTGATTTCAGATTTTAATTGTTCCTCAAGTTGTAACATTTCCAGAGCTGGTTGTATTAAAGGGGGTGGCACCTACTATCCAAAAGATGAAGATTCTTGCCTTTTGATGAAAGATAATATGAATAGTGTCTTTTCATATCACTTACTGTCTTTAGGTTGACTCCAGGCACCTTGGTTTCTGTCAGATATATCAGAACCCTCACGTGTGTATATATACATCTATAAATATATTTTCACATGCACAGCTGTGGAAGAAATCATGGCTTGCTGACACAGGGATTTATCTAGCATCATAAAACATTCCATAAGTAAATTGTAAATGGCTGATATGAATTTGGATGTAAGAAGATGAAATAACACACTTATTTTATAAGCAGGAGTGAAGGAATGTATACACTAAGAGGTGATCTAACTATACCTTGCTTATATGTCACAGTAAAAATATGTACAATGAGGTAATTCTGCTGACGGTCCAACAAATATCAAAAGCTCATTGGTTATAAGTCTGGCTGTGTGACTTAGAGGGTTGGAGCTCTGACTGCGATCTGGGTGACTGGAAGTTAACTAGTGACCCCAGCAGCTGAGTAGCCAGGTGGTGGTAGTGGAGTGACGAGATGTTACACTCTTACGTCCCTATGGTGTGGTGGGCATGCATGCTTGCACTTGAAGGCACACTGAATGGTGCAGTTTCATTGGTGGTAACTGGGGAAATCACCACTTCTGCATTGGGAAGAAAGGCAGGACTGCCTGAGAGAAAATCCCCCTTGCAAAAACGAGGGGGATACATTTTTCATGCCCCCTCTCCCAGGCTTTGTTGGATGCATGTAGTGAATACAGCAGCATACAGAGAAAAAATCTGAACTACACCCAATGGCTGGCTTTCATCCCAGTGATGGAGGAAAAAAATGGCCTGTGGACTGGGAGAGAATCTGATGGTAGGTAGTGGGGGTAAAGGGACAAAAAAACCTTCAGGTCTTATCAGTTAATTTCCATAAAGCAGCTTTACAATCCAAAGTATCTTCTTTAATGACACTTGTCACTTGCTCTACTCTGTCAGTAGGCAGTTCTTCTTACTTGTCTTGTCACATTTTCCTGTTGTTCAGGACAAGATGTTCCCCATTCAGCATAAACATTTCCATAAACCTGCAGTCTTTTGTTAAATAAGCCTTGCAGTTTCTTTGTTTTTCAACAAGCTGACCTTCACAATCTCCTAATTGCAGTACACCCTTCTTTTAGTTTATACAGTACATATGAAATTCCATTTAGAGGCAGGTACACAGTGCATGTGCATAGAAAAGAATGACATATTTAGCAATTGTCTTAGTTTTCCCACTCAAATTTGTTTACTTATTACTTTTACTCATTCAGTAAGGGGGTAGAGCTGACTTGGATATCTTCGTTTTGTTTGCTTGTTTTTTTTTTCAATGTATTTACAAGAATGACCGTTTTAGTCACTGTTTCACAAAGAAAATGTCAATCATCTTTTCAGATGTGAGATGCCATACCAAGGTACACTTCTCACTTATTGTTTTGTATTCTAAAATTTGCTGCATTTTCTCTCAAGTGTATGGTTGATTAATTATTACATGTTGAGAAGTATGAACATGGAACTAATTAAAAAGCATATATCTTAAAAATTGAAGCAGAGTCATAAAAAGGAGCATCCCTCCACTTTCTGACTTGGTACTCTTAAGGCATTAGAGCCTTAAGTAATAGCATTGGAGAATTATTCATGTCACTTGTTTTAGTAACATACTCATTTTTATTTTTATTCATTTATACTTATTTCCTCTAGTTTTCTCTTTCCCTCTCACAGGGCGATTTGATCCTATAATAACACCAGATTATCTCACAAAATGTAGTTCTTTGTTTTTTTGGCCAAAAAATGGAATCTGATTGCAACCAAACTATTATTTATAGGTTATAGCATAGTTCTCTTTTTGATAATGTATCATGAATTACTAATATTTATTGGTCAACACCCTTTTCAAGAGGTAAAGTTTCTTCAACATTTCCAGTAACCCCTTTACTGCTGGCATTCTTTTTTTTTAAACCAAGGCAGGGATTGAGAAAACGTGGTAATCCAACTGCTTAACAAAACCCAGCTTAGTCAAAGTTTGCTGGTGAAGGAAGAATTGAGTCACACAGTGCTTTTAGGTCATGTGAGTATCTGGGCTAGATTGTGTACGTATAGCTTTTTTGTGATGATGCTTGTCCACACTTGCAACAGCATTCCACTGTGATCACAGACGAGAGCCTAGACAAGGGCTACACAGCAAAATTTCTGCTATGTTTATATTTAAATGGGAAGGAAATGGATGGCCATAAAGGGGGAAGAGTAAGGAACACACAGAAGGGTAAGACAAATAAAAAGTGTCAGGAGGAGGAGGAGTGGTATCTCTCTCTCTTTCTCTCTTTTTTGTGGGACATTTTCTCATCTCTTCAAAAAAAGAAGCCAGACAAAGGTAGCATGAGTAGTGCGTGAGTAGGGAGGAAAGTACTGAGATGGCAACAGGGGCAGACAAACCAACACAAAAAACAGTGACAGGGTGGGTGGTGAAACAAATGGGGAGCCACGAAAGATCAACAGAGCGAAGACAGCTGGTAATGGGGAAGATTGGACAGTAGACTCTGGGGGATCATATAGGCCCATTTCAGTTTTAAAACATGATTGTACAGTGTTTGTCTATCCTGGTTAAAATGGCAAAGATATTGCTAAAATTGATAGATATGGAACAGTGTGGTTTTGTGGAGGGGAGGCAAACATTTGACAACATTAATAGAAAGATGATAATCCAGAGGGAAGCGGAAAGTAAGAAAATACTGCTGTTGTTAGTAGGTCTTGATGCAGAGAAAGCATTTGTTAGAATAAGCTGGGATTTTGAGTAGGACAATGGAAGCATTTTGTGATATTAATTAGGAGGTTATATTTAGGAATGGAGAAAGAATTAAAGTGGGAGGGGTTCCCCTTCGATAAGTTCCATTTGAACAGAGGGACCAGGAAGGGATGTCCTTTTTCCTCTTTATTTGATTTATATTCTGAGACATTGTAAAAGAAAATAAGGGACTCAGAAATGTAAGGATATAGTTGGTATGGTAAAAAGGAAAAGTTGTTTTCATTTGCATATGATATTATTTTGTACTTTATAAATCCAGAAAAGGGCATCTTGGTGTTGTGTAACATTTTGAGGTAATTTCAAGTCTCTTTGGGATGTACCCAGATTTGCTCTGAGTTACTACACAATGGTACCTCCTATACTGAGCCAACAGATATTGCCAACACACTGACCAACAGATTCAGTGCCAATTTTACCCCCCCCCCCCAAAGGACCAATCACAATACCGGAAGAATGCCAGGCACCCAGCATTATGGCTGACAAAGTTTGCAGATGACTGCAAACTGGGCGTCATAGTGGAAAGTACATCGGACACAGATATCCTTCAGAGGGGTCGTACGAGAGCTAGCTGGTGCCAGAGCCCATGGCCTTAAATGCCAAAATGAGGTGGCAATCCATTAAGCACAGAAGAGGTTATCAGGGACCTGGGGACCCAGGTTGACAGTGGTGGCACTCACATTGCTAAAGTGGTTAGAAAGACCTTCTACATTTTGCCCTTGATCATGAAACATACAAGGCCATGTCCAACTTCAAGAGAAATCTTGACGAATCATCTCTGTGTCACTGCTGGACAGAGTCACAAACAAAACTAATGGGCAGTATTTTTTAATATAAATGCCTTAGGGCAGATAGCCTAGTATAAACCTATGAACCTATGAACCTATTACTGCTGCTCAGGTTAAAACTGCATTGTCCAAGACCAAGAATACAGCTTCCATGGTACCCGACAATATTCCTAGCTGTGTTCTACATTTACTACAAAGTGAACTGGCACCACACCTGTGTGCTTTGTTCAGTCACAGCCTCACCTCAGGCTTTGTCCCTTCTGAGTGGCGCACTGCTACAGTCATCCCTCTACACAAAGGGGGAGTGACTACAGACCCTGGGAACTATCACTCCATCAGCCTAACGAGACTGATATGTAAGCCTATGGAGCACATCATCATGGACCTAATTAGTAAGGGTATAAGAAATCTCCAAACCCTGGACCCAATGCAGTTTGGTTTTGTGACAGGCAGGTTATGCCTGCTCAACCTGGTCAACTTCTTTGAGTCAGTCGCCAGAGCTGTGGATCAGGGCAAGGTGGTTCATACAGCCTACCTTGATCTGGCCAAGGCCTTTGATACCATTCCCCACTCAGGAATTAGAGAGAAACTCACCAAACTAGGCATCAACCCCTATATCCCTAGATAGGTTGCAAATTGACTCACAGATAGATCCCACAGTGTGAAAGTAGCAGACTCAAGTCAGACTGCCGACCAGTCACAAGTGGAGTCCCACAAGGATTGGTCCTGGGTCCTCTCCTGTTTCGCATCTACTTCTCAGAAGTCCAGGCCAACACGGGGGGACTCTGGCTGACCAAGTTTGCAGATGATTGGAAGCTGGGAGCCATTATTAACTCCCCAAGTGGTGCAGGCATTCTTCAGGAAGGCCTCACTGAGACAAACTACTAGTGTCAAAGCCATGGCCTTAAGCTCACTGCCAAAAAATGCGTCGTCATCCCCTTTGGGAAAAACTCAGTTCCCACAAATTACCACATCAGTGGTAGTCCACTGAACACTGAGGACGTTCTAAGAGATCTGGGGACACAGGTTGACAGTAACCTCTCTTTCGATCATCACATTGCCACTGTGGTCAGAAAGTCCTTCTGTGTGGCACATGTCATTGCCAAGGGTTTTGCATCCAGGAAGAAAGTTATCATCTCTCTCTACTCTTCCCTCATTAGACCAATCATCGAGTATAATGCCCCATTTGGCATGTACCTTACTAGACACCTGCAACAGCTGGAGAGGCCACAAAAGTACTTCATGGAGAGGATCCTAGCCCTTAAACACATGTCCTACATGGACAGACTCCAAAAAACTCCAGCTTTTCTTTGTCGCATATCACCTACTAAGAGGCGATCTCTGCTTGACTTACAAAGCCATGTCTGACCCAGCACTGTTAGAAATGCTACATCTAAAGAAATCCCAATCCCTATGCACCACATGCTCCAGAGACCTCAACCTCAACCTCATTACCACAATCAACAGAACTTGCCGGAGGGACAGGTTCATAACCCAGAGACTGACCATGCTATGGAATAAACTTCCCATCCATGTCAAGCAGAGCACCTCACTGGCCCTCTTCAAGAGAAATCTTGAGTGGATGGGAAATAGAAAATTCACCCCAGGGATCACTCCAGTGGCTGTACTCGATAGAGGCACTGGGAACTAGCGTTGGGCAGCACTAAGCCAGGGCAGTTCTATGGGCTAGGCTTGTAAGGGCTCCAGGGCCATTAGCATAGTACACACCTGTAAAATTAATGAATATAAAACAAAGGCTATAGCTGTAAATTGTACATCTGTACACTGTGCGATTCAGCAATATCCATATTTATGGGGACGCAACAAAATGAGATGTTTAGAAGTATTGATTTAAAAATGCTTCTGTTATGGTAGCTAAGGGTATGTGGGAAGAGACTAAACAAAGGATAATATACAAATTGAGAAACTGGAAGCTGTTGTTTGTGGATAGTAAGGTACAAGCAGTGAAAATGTTTTTAGTGCTTTTAGTTTTATATGCAGGTCAGACATATTTTTATCAACAAGTGGAGAAGTTGTGAACAATAATTATAAAGAGTTGAAGGAATTTGTCTGGGAGGGAGGAGGGAAAATTTACATTGCATAAGTTGATCCTCCCAGTAGAACAAGGTGGTTTAGGATTACCAGATATTTTAGGGTTATGCATTTAAGGCTCATATATGTAACACAACAGAAAGGTTCTAATTTAGAGTGGAAGGGGATGATGATGGAGCGGGGCTAAGAGGGGAGTTCAAGAAATAAGTAGAGACTAAGATTTTGGATTCAGATCCTTTAGGAGAACAACAACAATACAAAATATCATATTCATAAAGTTACAGAAAAACTAAGCCAACACGGGAATCGAGAAAGGAGATTTTGCTAATAAGGATGAGTACAAGTTGCGGCACAGAAAATAGGCAAGAGGAGGCTGGAATGTACTGGAGAAAGCTTTCAAAGGAACTGTGATATTGAGAACAAATAACTAGTGATGACAAGGTAATTTTGTGAGATGAGGCAAAGAAGACATTTAGATTGCATGTTAGAGACTGCCTTCCCCACCAAGGACTGATATTATAGTACTGTCAAAGAGAGACGGATAGGGGAGTCCTAAGTACAAGACTTGCTCTGGTAGACTTTTTAGTTGAATCCAGAACAGAAGCTGCTGTTAAAAAGGGATCATTAGTAGGGCATATAAAATATTGCATGATAATTATAAGAATCAGTCTGAGATTAGAAAAGATTGGGAAGAGAGATTGGAAAAGCAGTTTATAAGGGAACAATGGGAGGACATATGTATGGCTCCTAAGTATGCAATGAAGTCCAGAAGGTTTAGGATATTTGCTTGGAAGTGTTTGCATAGGTGTTTTTATATCCCAAGCAGACCTCAAAGAAATTTCCCTCTGAAACATACCAAGTGGTGGAGATGTGATAGGGAAGAAAGAGGTAACTGAGAACATGATTGTGGGACATTATGAGTTGCCAGGTTTTAAAAATTCACTGTGGAGTACTTTGTCAGAAATTTTGGGTGACTAAATGGATATAACTAAGGAAATGATTCTTTTGAGCTGAGGCACAGGATCAGAATTGCCTAGGCATAATAAGGCCTTAAGTTTAATTCTGTCGGCTGCCACAAAATGAACATCAAAGTCTAAACCAACTATATTTGAAGTGTTGAAGACTGTAAAAGAAATACAAGAACTGGAAATGGGATCTTTAGAAAAAGGAAAGAGCACAACACTAGAAATAAATGGAATTTGTGGGAACAATACATAGAGAAAAAATGTTCAGGAGGAGGAGTGAGGTTTAAGGGAAGGCAGGAATTGAACAATTTTACAGAATGCTGGACTTGTAAGTTATAAGGAAAGAAAACGTGTGATGTATGTTAAATGGAAAAATGTTAATATGGTTTGTTTTCTTTTCTCTTAATGTGAATGTGCCTGTGTTCTTAAGTGATAATTTAATAAAGTTGTTTAAAACAAACAAACTGGGGAGGGATTTTACATACTTGGAAAGGGGATGCCAAGATGAGGGATAGGGTGTATTTGGATTAATTTCCAAGCTACACAGTTTTGTGCCCAACCAGAAGTTGGTCATTTCTGTGGCCAGCTTCATGGCTGGCACAGTGGTCAAGGCCATGTAGCTGTGTGGTTCTGCAAGTCCACACAAGGGTGCATTCTGACTGCCAGTCCAGGTGTCAGCTGCTCATCCACCACAGCTGTCTCTAGGCCTTCCATTTCCCACTGGATCACCTACTAGTGACACTCACTGATAGGAAAGCTACAGCTCCCCTGGAGTCGCAACACCAGGGGACACCTTTGAGCCCTTCAGCTTTCCCCATTGTTGAATGACGTTTAATATCTTGCAGAGAACTGTGCCTGGAGACTGCTGGGAGCACAGCAGATGATCATAGGATTTTAGAAAATGTAAGGCAAAGGGAACAGGTTGGCCATTTACACCTTGCTGACATTCACCCTCAAAACCTTCCTTTCTTATCAAGAAGGGATAGACCAGTCAATCCAGGGGTAAGTTTTTGTATATCCATCCAGTTCCTGTTTGAAGGTAGCTGTTTGATTTGCAGTAGAAGTGTATTCCAGAGGTTGGCAGGATATTGTGGAACAACTCTCTCTCTCTATTGCATTTTATTAATTTGTTGATGTAGGTTTAAATTTGTGGTTCTAGTACAAGTCGGATTGTTTGATACATGGTGATATAACGGATCCTGGTCTCCTGGATTACTAATTGCATGGAAGGCAAGGCTCGCTCAGATCAACCCTCAAGAGTCATTGTAGGTGCACAGTGAGGCGGCCATTGCCCCACTACTTCAGCTCTTTGGCAAAGCCTACATAAATATGAATGTAAATGGAAAGGAAACCAAAATATAGAACAAATAATATAATTAAGAGGACAACAGTGATAAAGAAAGAAAAAAGCTATCATCAGTAGTTTATGCCATACCAGTCTGCAGTATACTGCACCCCCTGAAAGAGTGAAATGCAGTTAGCTATGCACTAGCAACACAAAACAATGTTTTGGCTGTAGTTAAATGTACTACAGAACTATGTGCAGTACAGGATTTGACATGATGGAACTTACCCTGTCAGGTCTTTGTAGGACAATGACACAGTGCATGAGTCTGAATGTAATTGTTATTATAGCTAGGTAAAAAACATCGCACTGCATAAATGAAGTTCACAGCCCTGAAGAGGATATGAGCAGGTGGCATACCTTGTGTGGCAAATGTAAAGCTTTGCACCAGGTGGTAGTGGGCCAAGTATACCTCAGCTCAGAATACTAACATGAATATACACAGGACACACTTGACTCTTTGTAATACCGCAGTTTGACGTACGTCAACCAAAATGCAGCATTACCTGACAGTTTGACATTCATATGCATGTAGTATGCCAAGTTTAAAAAGTAAAGCATAGCAAGTCAAGAAGGATAGTGTGCATTAATGGCACAGTGGAGAACCTTGCATGTGGCAGTGAACGGTGCTAGTTGCACATGTACCAAACCAGTCACCTATACCCTTAGTGGGAGTTTAACACAGTGTTAGTCTGTTCTGCATTTCCTTGTCACTGTCAGGAATACCTAGCAGTGGCACAGATAGTAGCACAATTACACTTGCAAGTTATAGGAAACATAATGCAAAGCAAATCTACAAGCTGTCGTGAAGTTAATTGTCAGCATTGCAAACAAAGCCAGTGAAGTTGGCAAACCAGAGATTATACAAGTGTAACACCAATGTTGTGTACGTACCCTGACGCCTGGGCAGGCATTCCTGCATTCTCTGGCATAACAGCCAATTCTTCTGTATCTCACCAGGTGCTGAGAAACAGAAAAAACTAGCATGTCCATGAACATCAATAACTGCATGTACATTAATGCCTATTTTTCTAAAAACAGTTAATGGGTAGTCAAACTTAATGGAAAAATGTTTGTGGACAGGAAACTTAAGCATTTATTAGACAGGTTTCCACATATCATAATGGACTCTTGGGACCTGTTGAACAAGTTACAATCTGTTGTTATTCCAGATTACTCTAAGATGGTGACTTGTGATGTACAAAGTCTCTCTACAGTAATTCCACAAGAGACTGGTCTGAGCTGGTTCAAAGGTATAGTATTTCAGTATAGTGAACTTCATGATGGTGACAAGGAAATTATGTGTAATTTTATAGATTTGGTCCTAAATAATATTTTTTTGTTATTTGAGGGTGAATTTTATAAACAGAATCGGGGTATTGCCATGGGTGCAGCATGCGCCCCCCTTTTTGCGAACACAGTTATGCTTTGGTGGGAATTGAATGCATTATTTCAATCACTGTTATACAAGTATTGCCTGGTATATTTTAGATTTTTGGATGATTTATTTTCTGTATGGCCAGGCACTACAGATTAGGTATGTTTATTGATTTTATGCAAAACAGTTCGAATTTTTTGAAATGTTCCCACAAAATGGATAACAAGGTTATAAATTATTTGGTTATTTTTGAACAAAGGGGACAGCGCACTCACTACAAGAGTGTTTAGGAAACCTACACATACTTACATTATACAAGTTGTCACCCAATGCATCAGAAAAAAGGAGTTGTAAAAAGTTAATTCATGTATCACATCTTACATCTGAATGTTCAGATTGTATAGAGGAATTTTTATTGATTAAAAACATGTTTATTGATCGGGGCTACCCCCTTGACCTTGTGGAGAAAATTGCTGACGAAGTTTGGACTGGGAGACCATTATTAAACGTGGTATGACAAATATGGTACATAACACTGAGATGAATACAGCTAATACTTTTTCAGGTAACAACAACATGGTGATGTACTGCACAACAGATGCTAAGGCAAGTGAAAAGATTATAAATAGAAACTGTATGTTGCTGCAGTCTGACAGCAACATTTGTCATTTATTTTAATCTTTACCAGTATTCACATATAAGAATAAGCAAAATGTTAAAGTGGTTTTGGAAAAAATGTCCATGAGTTTCGGTGTTCCCCACAACTAGGAAGTGCCAACAAGTGTGCCTATTGCTCTTATATTAATGTAAACAAGCAGGGTGCAGTTTTGAACAACGTTACTTTATGGGATGCAGCAACACATTTGAATTGCAGATCTCAGAAAATTATTTACTTTGCTACATGTTGTGCGTTTTATGTTGGTAAGACTAATAATAGCTTGAATCAAAGAATCTACCAGCACAGTATAAGGAAAAGAGACAACAAAAGTGCACTAGCAAGGCACTCTATGTTGTTGTTGTTGTTGTGTCTTTCGGCTTTTCGTGCAAAATTTAAAAAGTTTGTTTTCTTGATTCTTGAGCAAATTAAGGTAACACCATTATCGGATGATTGAGAGAACCAGCTGCTTCATAAAGAAATGTTGTGGCAGATGAGACTAGATGCAGCCAACCCCCCGGGGTTGAATGAACACATTTCTATTTCTAGTGAACTGAAAAGAAGAGCATTAACCCTTTAGCATGTTGTGGGCTTATAACACCTGGTTTGTTGCATGAAAAACCTAAGATACTGTAGCTTTTACTCAGTTAATTCTGGTGTGTTTAATTAATGACTAACCATCACTGGTGGTTTTGAATGGGTGTGTCATTTTACTTGTATTTTTAGCCTTGGATTGTAAACGTTTTGATGATGTCTGAATTATCATAGTATCCTTCAAACTAAAGGGGTGGCGAAAGCAACAAAACTCTGGGCTAGGCTTATAAATGCTCTAGGGCAGATAGCCTAGTATGAACCTATGAACCTATTAGACGAAAGCACTTAAGCAAGTGGATTTTTGTTACTGAAGATTAAAACTGTGGTTTGCTTTACTGACTGGCTTCTTTGGAATTAAATTCATTGGTAGGTGACACTGACAGGGATATGTTGTACTGCACATCCTGTGCTACAGTGATTCAATTTATGTACACAGGCAATGGGGAAGCAGACCCGATAACTGATTCAGGATGTCTGTGTGTATGTAGGGCACTTGTTGGTGGTGTGGTTGAACACAATTTAGCCTAGGCATATGACAGGCCACATGATACACCACAGTATTTTCTCAGGATGTCCCTCCTGGACCTAGGGGGACATGTCCTGTGTTGGAAGGTATGGCACTTGTGGTTACCATTGCCACACAGGTGCTGTAGCAGTACATTTGATGGTACACAGCTTTGTGCCCAAGCTCTGACTAGACTTCTTTCCCCTATGCACAGGAATATAAATGGCACCAAAATAGAGTAAGTAGCTTGAAATCTTCGCCACATTAGAGACTGACATGTTACTGCAGATTCTACTTGAGCATTGATGGTGGATTTTCTGGTACCAGTGAGACTAATTGGGCCTTCCTGGAGTCTGTGCAGTGGAAAATAGTTGCAGACGTTAACACTGTAAATGGCTAGAGCAGCTGCATGAGATGTCTGCTGCCGGGTCACCGATATATTACTGCATGTCCTTACATTTTATGGGAGATTATTGCCATAAATGGAGGTCCATCATCACAGATCACTCTTATTGACATGGAGGCATTCCTGTTTTTCCTGTCTGGGGCCAATAAAAGGATTTTGATAATTGTTTAAGGTCTGGATAATGGGGAATGGAATGGTCACATCATCATGTGCTTCTGCCTGGGATGTACCAGGTTGTTTTTCCTTAAGTCACTACAGCAATCTGTGGACACATGACTGCCACGAGCTTTTGGATGTTAAACACTGCCATATCTTGCCTGCCAGCATACACCATAGGGTACAAGTGCCTTCTTTCTGTGTGAACATGTTTCTTAAAATGTTGTTGAATCTCACTGGGGTGTGGGATTGTCACGTTACACACAATATTTATCTGCCACCTTTCACAAAGGGGTCTTTCTCAATGGACCAGACTATGCCTGATGTCAGTGCAGCATCATAGCCTGATGATGGATGCTTAACTGGTACAGTCAAAAGACACAGTCCCACAGCTGGCAAAGGTTACTGTGGATGGCACACTACCACCTACAGTCATTGACATTGTTTTGTTGCCTATGAAACCTGTCGCCCATTTCTCCATTGGAAGTGCAAAGACAGATCCTACCCTGTCAGCTCTACACAGGGAGTACCGTCATCTGCAAATGTAGTGGGCAGTGGTGCCATCCTGTTGAAAACAGCACCAAGGGGAAATGAGACAGTGGGTGTCAATGGCCTGGATACCCCTTCTGCCCAAACTAGATGCCACAATGGGCATTGCATAATAAATGTGCAGGTCAGTGAAACCAGGAGAAAATGGATGCAGTCAGTGTCATAACAGAGATTAGTATACTGTGTGACATTCGTGATGACATAGTTGTTGGACAGGTTGGGAATCTTTGCACTATGCATCAGGACTGATGCCATTCCAGTGACTGCTGCTATGCACCCACTGTGGGTACATTCTGCAGGGCAGATATATTGAGGTCACATAGAGCCACCTCTTCCACATCTCCTCTCTGTTTTGATCCTGGTGTGGTACAGTGGGGCCACCCACATGTTTTGCCAGTCACAGTCATGCGGTTAAACATTATACTTGCTAGCAGGTGTTTGTGGCAGTACCATTCTTTGAAGGGGATGGCCCAGTGGCTGGATCAACAGCATTTGTCATAGCCATGTCTGCACAGGTCAGTGATATCTGCTGCAGCTATGTCCCCTGGCACCAGTACTTAAAGACTTAGTGTCTTCACCCCTAAGCCACCTGCCCCCCCCTTCCCGAATCATCCTGTTCCAGTCACCCAGCCACTACTGCTGATCTCTTACTGTTCCCCACCACATCTGTGCAGAGTGAAAGAATTGATATGCCTGTAGGATACTGGTATGAGCTGGATTTAACTGGAAGAAACTGGAATAGGACTGGAATGAATGTCCAGTGTAGCTACTGCTGATCTCTTACTGCTCCCCACCACATCTGTGCAGAGTGAAAGAATTGATATGCCTGTAGGATACTGGTATGAGCTGGATTTAACTGGAAGAAACTGGAATGGGACTGGAATGAATGTCTTTATCTGTTAATCACCCAGAAGAGTGCTGAACATGTGTCTGTCTCTCCTTTATGTGCCAAATCTTCTTGTACATTTCAGAACAAAGTCTGCAAAGACTGTAGTTTGGTTTAGAATGCTTTATGTACAGTGGAGGAAGATATCAACAATATCTAAATACCGCCTGCAATAAAAGTGCTGATAAACTGAAATAGTCCTCTGCATGCATATTCTTCATGTTCCTTTCCTTCTGAATATTATAATTAATATTCTGGAATGCTGGATATTTGACCTGACTTCTGCACTCGTACTAGAGTGTCTGTACTGCCTTCTGAGGACTGCACTGCCATGACTTTCTATATATCAGTCCAAATTTTATTTATTTTTATTTATTTGTTTAACGTTTGTTGACCGGGAAAGTCTGACTAGGACAAAGCCTGTTTTTAGTGGAGGCCCGGAGAAAAATGCTCCAGACGTATGTCTTTGGAATGTGGGAGGAAACCCATGTGAACGCAGGGAGGACATGCAGACTCCACACAGAAGGCACCCCAGCCGAGAATCGAACCGGAGAATCTCGTGCTGTGAGGCGACAACATTAACTGCTGAACCACTGCACTTAACTAACTGTGTCTGAAGTATTTCCTGATAATACCAGAATCCTGTAAAGTTTTACATGCCTCTTTAGCCTTGGTTCCCAAGCCTTGTAGCATGCAAACGACATGTTTGTACCCAAATGTACAACACATTCTATTCTTATTAGTAGTATTAACTGAAGGTTATTTTCCCTGATTGAAAGTGCATTCAGTGAAACTGTATGCAAACTGCGACGCCTGATTTAATATGGTTGCATTTCTAGACTTATGCAAAGAGAATACTGTATTTTTGTACATGTAAATGATACCTGTTCTAACATGGAGGATGACAGCTGTGCCTTTCCCACATGGTGTATATATCCACACAGTAGCTTTCAACTGTATCCCTATGGTGGCTGTGATGATATGTTTGGTGTAGTCTTATCCATATGCACCAAAGGTGGTGACAGTACACACCGTCACTGGCAATAGCTGCGAGAACAGCCCCCCAACAAATAATGTTCAGTTAGTGCAGATACTGCTTCTACCATCTTAGCGTGGTCTTTGTTTCTCTCTCTGTTTCTGTTCACCAGGAAATGAGATCATACAAATTCACTGACAGGAATAAGTTGTTGTAAATATTTTTTGCATTGCTGTCTCTTTGAATCACTCTGCCATGTTTATTGTTACTTGCATTTGTAGTTGGTCTCATCACCATAA
Source organism: Protopterus annectens (assembly GCF_019279795.1). Classification (NCBI taxonomy): domain Eukaryota; kingdom Metazoa; phylum Chordata; order Ceratodontiformes; family Protopteridae; genus Protopterus; species Protopterus annectens. The sequence goes on along the minus strand of NC_056730.1, from coordinate 155,342,564 downwards.
TGTTGCTCATTTGCATGTCAGTATGTAATAATTTGCATATTATGCTGACCTTACTATTTTCCCTGGTATTGCAGCCATGCTACATTTATCTCTGGACTGGCCCCACCCTGCATGACAAATCATGTGAGGCAGCAAATTTGGAAACCGTCATTTCTTGGTGAACCTCTTTTCTTACAAGTAGACACTTCTTGCTGTTTACCCATTTCCTTTTCATAAAGGGACCTACTAAGATGAAGCATAGCAATAGGCTCCTCCTTACTTCAGTGGCCTGGAGGGATAAACCCCTGACTATGATCCAGTTGACCCAGGTTTGATTAGTGGATCATGTGACTGATGGAACTTTTGGAAGAATGGGTGTGCCTGTCCCAAGTGGGAGGGTATTCACCATTGGCACTCCCTTAGGGGAGGTGTGCTTCAAAGAGGGGAGTTGCCTTCAGATGTAAAGGTGATGAATATAGGAGACTGGGCAGAGAAGTAGATAGGGCAAATAAAGAAATCCCTCCCTCCCGACGGAAGTGGAGAGGTCTGTGTCCCCAGGACACACTTGGATTCCACAGCCACCCTAGCAATGCCAGAGCTAGTCCAGGAAGGGAGTAGAAGACAACCTGGTAGACCTGGCATGGACATGGAGCACTGGGGGGGGGGGGGGGCAGGACTAGGAATGTGAAGTCCTAAGGGGGACCAAAAAATGCTTTTTTTTTTAGTCAACTTCTCCTAGTACATAAAATAGGCAAGAGAAGGCTGGAATTTACTGGAGAAAGCTTTCAAAGGAACCATGGTATTAGCAGCCCCTTAGTACTATAAATGTACCGTTTTTATCTTTTTTTAATACTCCTCTATCACTATTGGAGCCCCTGTTGCAATTATTGTAAGCACTCCCCTTTTCCTTTGTTCCAAATATTCTGCTGAATAGCCCTGCCTAAAAATCTTTCTTTACTAAATTCACATGCTCATTTCTTCCAAAATGTGCATCGTGTAGCATAGCTATTTGCACTCTACATTTTTTAATATAGTTCCCTACTCTTTCTTTTTGTATATATCTGTGAGACATTTTACATTTAAAGATAATATAAAACGTGTCAGTATAAGAAGTTCTTATTCCCACCTTTTATGTGTATTTTTTTTATGATTAGTTCCAGCTTTTTTGTTATATGCATGCACTAATATTTGGCAGGTTGATGTTTTATACAGTTTCTTGTCATATCCATTTGAACCCATGTTGCATCTTGCAAAACTTTTTGTTTTATTGAAAGCCCTAAAACAAACACACACAAAAAAAAAAACAAACGCAACCCCAGAACACAAATAAAACCTGTAAACGTAATACTAACACACAAAACTATTTACATCTTGAAATATTGAAGTTTAACCCTCCTATTAGGAACAGTTGTCCCAGACTGACAACCAGAGTCAGAGACTTAGATTAACCTATAAGGAAGGTCATCTGTGCTAAGATGCATAGTACAGCCATTGCTGCTATTTGTTTTTGTTTTATCTTTTTTCCTCTCCCAGGTTGAAAAAATACTTGAATGCTTTCAGAATACACATCATCTCCTAGACACTGAAAGAGAGAAGCATTCTGTTTTCTTACCCCTTATTGGGTTGTCTCCATGGAGACATGAGATCTCGATACACAGTTACCTCTACAAGCATTCATTTATTTGCTAGAGGAACACTTTATTATATTCAGTGTTATTTTTTATTTATTTGCTTCCCTTTGCTTGTTACTAGTTCAAGCTAAGGGCCTTAATCCAGTCAATCCCCTATGCAACAGTAAGAAAAAACACATATTTTTTTTTATCATTCTCTGTTGACAAGACTTTTCTTCTTTTTTACATTGCAGTGCCTACATTTCCTAAAACTGAACAAGGAAAAAGAAGGAAGAAAACAGGGGCACCTGTTTTCTTTAGTAACTCTAATACTCTCTAAAATAACTAAAAAGGCTTTACTTTATAGCATGCAGGTTATGTCATGCATTATAAAAATACTTCTGTTAAGAGCAAAATTTTGTTTTACTTACAGTTAACTCTTTCCTTCTTCCCCCTCTCTCCTAAATGTTTCAAACAATGACATGACGTAGGGCATATGCTTTGGAGTCCCCTACAAGTTTAACAAAGCCACAAAAGTCCAGTATTTCCAGGTTCTATGTTCTTTCATGTTTCTCAGAAATAATTAATGCTTTGTAAGCTCACATTTATTTATCAATTTTTGAGTTGCTGGTTTTCTTCCTTTTGATCTCCATCTCCCAGGTTCAGTCTCTGCTTCATTTCCAATGTACTTCCGGTTCTTCTGGTCAAATCTTGTGCTTTTTTTTCTGTCTCTCAAGCATTTTTCATTGAAACATTGGAAAAGGATTCACTGGTACAGTCTCTCTATGGGCTTTATTACCAGAAAAAAAGTAGAATCTCCCTCTTGTTTCATAGCTCACTTTTTGGTGGACAAACCTTTGTATTTCTGCCTTATAATATTCTGCATCAAGAATTGATTTTGACCCTCCAGGAAATAATATTCTGAAAATAACTGGATACAGCAGCTTGAATTTCACGTCTGCTTCTCAATATTCCTTGATTAGTTGAATAAATGTACTACTCTTTTGCCTGGTGTACAGTGAGTAATCATTTTCCACACACACTCTTCTGTTACTCTCTCCCACTTTTAGTACATTGTCCTCACACAGTTTTGTCAGAATCCACTCCTTCTGCTGAAAGTATTGCATCTTAAGTATTAAATGTCTAGTTTACTTTCTCAAAGCCAGGTTTGGAGCATACACATGCTGTGCATTTCAGTTAACAGCTCCTGCTGTGGGATATCAGTCCAGTTGCCTATTTGTGCTTTTATAAAAAAATTAATATAGTTTGTTCCTTCAAGCTTCTCTGGTACAGCAGAAATCTTTAGGTTTTCCCTATGTGCTCTGTCCTCTAATTCTGTTTTTTTTAAACATCTCTTTATGGGCAATCTCACATTTAGCCAGGCTTTTTTCATTTCAACCTCTGAGTTTTGCATTTTTATAAACTCATCAGAATATATGTTTAAAGCTTCTTCCATTTTTTTCCAGCCTTTTGTTATTTCAGTTGATCTACTTCATCAGTGTGTTAATTTTGATCAACTCTTGAGTGCATTTTACTTATTTTTTCTGTAGGCTACTGGAAGTCATGTCTTGCACCAAAGCTGTAAGTTGCATTGTTTTTCGCTAAATGGCTGCAGAATTCTTCCCAGTCAGTGTTTTTTGCCTTCTCTTTTGTGATTGCTTTTCTTTTAGGTTCTTTGAATTTCTTTTTTTTTTTTTTTATGTTGGCATCCTGACATTGCAGTTACTAGCCAGTTAATTCACTGGCTGTCTTTCCTCGGTTTCTCTTTTCACACTGGGAGAGCTAAAATTAAGGTGTTTCTCGGTGTGCAGCCATCTCGGAAGTCATCTTCTTATAAGGTAGGAGTTGAGTAATAGCTTAGGATATTATTGACTTAAAGAACAAGGGAATTGGAGGGGATTGAATTAGCGATGTCATGAAAGTGAGAAAAGTATTGGACAAAATACACATTTTTGAAGGACATCTGTTCAGAAGGTTCCAGCAGTAGAATGTTGATTTATTGTATTAAGACTGTTCCACTAAGAGCCACTTTTGTTGCCAATGGGGTTGGATTTATGGGTTTGTTGTCTGGCTACACCACAAACTCAAGCCGACAAGTATCCGATGGTTGGAGACAAGTTTAATTAAGAAAGTAGAGAACAAGGCTTCAGTACAGAAGTGGCCTCCTAATTACTGAGCTAACTAACTGGGCCTTCAACACTCTTAGGCTCTTCCTGAACACTGTTCTGCATATATTGTTCCCACAATTTCCAACTATTTCTATGTAATATGCTCTTTCATTCACTTTTCTGAATTCCCTCTTCCTGTATTTTTATCCCTTTTATAATATTTAATAATTCAAATATAGTCTATTTGAACTTTGCTTTCCATTTTTTTAGTAATTGCTTTTTTGGTAGCCAACAGAATTGAAATTAACAAGGTCTAACTATGTCTAGCCAATTTAGATGCTGTGGTCTAGCTCAAAAGAATAATTTCTTTAGTTACAGCCATTTTCACACCCAGCTTTTCTGATGGAGTACTCTGTATCAATTTTTGAAAATCTGCCAGCTCATTGCACTCTCAAACCATATGGTCCAGATAATTCTTTCTTCACCATCACACCTCCAGTGTTTGCTGTCTACCTGAGGAAAGATTAAAGTTTACTTGGGGTACAAAAATACTTATGCAAATACTTGCAAGCAGAAATCCTAAACCATCTAGACTTTGTTGCATACTTGGGAGCCATACATAGGTCTTCCCATTGTTCCCTTGTAAATTATTTTTTCAGTCTGTTTCCAATTTTTTCTAACCTTTTCTGAGTGACTCTTATAGCTATTGTCCAATATTTTATATGCCCTACTAATTATCCCTTTTTAACAGCAGTTTCTGTTCTAGATTAAACTAAAAACTCTACCAGAGCAGGTCTTTCACTTAGGGTTCCCTTATCCCTTTCTCTACTGTGATATAAATCTTTAGTAGAGAAAGCGGTTTCTAGCCTGCAGTTCAAACATCTTCTTGGCCTCATGCCACTCTCATTACCTTCCTTCTCTAATTATTTGCATCCTGCCTTTGTTTTTTTTTTTGCCAGTTTTCTTCAGTAAATGTCAACCCGCTCTTGCCTATTTTCTGTATACCTACTTGCGGTCATTCTTACTGGCAAAATCTCCTTTCTTCACTCTAGTGTTGGTTTAGTTCTTAGAATGCTTTCTTTTACTTTGAGTGCATTATTCTGTATGGTTGTTATTCTCCTTAAGGATCTGCAGCCACTCTCTCTCGCTATTTGTTGAACTTCCCCCTGTTTCATCATCATCCCTTTCCACTTTGAAGTATAGCTTTCTGCTTGTGTTCTGTATAGGAACCTTAGCTGCATAGTTCTGAAATACCCTTTCAAATCAGGTAATGCCAAACCATCTTGTTCTATTGGAATGATTGGCTTATACGACTTATTTATTTATTATTTATTTGACATTTGTTGACCAGGTTAGTTCGACTGGGTAAAAACACTTTTTCAGCCGAGGCCTGGGGAGAAAAGCTCAACAATTAGTACAAACAATAAGTATACAAGTTCAGTCCTATATCTCCACAATTAGTACAAGCAAATAGTGTACAAGTTCAGTCATATAACTAGTATAACAAATGAAGTGTACACACAAATAGTATAAACGGATCCTACATGGAAACATTTGTGCATCAGAACTTATTTGCAGGTGTAAACCTCAGCAATTTGAGTGGCATAATAGCAGACGCAAGAGTCTGTCAATAGATTCAACGTCAGGCTATAGTCATTTATACATCTGAAGTTATGAACAGGCATATACCAGTACACTTTTGGTGATACTTTAGCAGATATATGAGCCTAACATTATCAGAAGTTGTAGAGAGTTCAAATTAAGAGGAGAGTTCACACAGTGTTAGGAAAGGAGGAATGTGTGACTAGGTGAATAGAGAACAGAGAGTAGAAGATTTAATTATGGTGAATCTAGTAGGATTAGGGGGGTGGAAGTTCAGGACAATAGGTGGACATGAGAGAGATGAGGAGGATAGAAGACAGGAAGGAAATAAGGGAGTTAGGGGCCTGTTAGGGTGGGTGGGTACAGTGACGGAGCCAAGTATTGAAAATGAGGTTTTTAAGAGCAGTCTTAAAACTCTGAGTGAGTAATGTGTCTGATGTGTAGTGGAACTTTGTTCTAGGCTTGGGCAGGAGAGTAGCTATACAGGTTTTGCCCAGTTTTGCCCTTCGGTTTGTAAATTCAGAGGAGGTTTTGTTCAGAACTATGGAGAGATCTGACGGGGTATACTAGGAGACGAGAGGTCAGGTCAGGGTAAGAAGAAGGATGGTACACAATGGAATGTATGATCAGAAGCTGAGAGATGAGAAGTTGGGGGAATTCTAACCATTTTAGGCTTTTGAGAGCAAGGCAGTGGTGGGATTGGTAGGTTTGACCTGCAGCGAATCTAGCAATTTTGTTATGAGTAGATTCTAGTTTAGACAGGGAAGAGGATTGTAGGTTAGTGAGAATTTAAGACCCATAGAAGAGGCTTTGAAGGAGGTAAGCATGGGATATAAAGATTTGGAAGTAGTGGTGAGAAATTTTTTATTATGATACAGAAGTCCACGTTTTTGGAGATTTTTATGTTATAGGAGATATGAAGGTCAGGTTTGAGTTGGTCATCTATGATGACCCCCCAGAAGCTTGGTGTGTGACTCGACTGAAATAGGTGTATTGTTGAGCGAAGAGGTAGAGAATGAAGATTTGAGATGGTTCATGGTTTTGGGGGTGAAAAGTAGGAGCTTGGTTTTCTTGAGTTTAAGAATCAGCTGATTCTGGGTGAGCCAGTTTTCGATTGATAGGATTTTTGCATGAGGGTGTTAAGGTCAGAGAGGCAGTCAACTGTGGTAATGACAGTAGAATCATCAGTGTATTGTACAAGAGATGACTGAGGACAGGAGGTATGCAATTGATTGGTAAAAATATTGAACAGAAGAGGCCCATGGATATACCCTTGGTGTACTCCCATTGTGATAGGTAAGGCAGGTGATGTAGTAGAGAGAAATCTAACAGAAATCTAACAGACTGTTCCCGATCAGAGAGGTAACACTTGAAAACCAGGAGATGGTTGATGGGGACAGATTAAGTTCAAAGAGTTTGGATGGAAGGAGAGGTTGGGACACAGTATCGAAGGCTTTAGAAAGGTTGAGGAATAAGGTGAAAATTAGTTTGTTATTGTCTTGAGCTAGGCATACAGTGTTAATGAAAGAAATGAGAGCAGTGGAGGTGCTGTGTTTTGGATGAAAGCCATGTTGTGTGGAAGTGAGTAAGTTTTGTAAGAGATGGTGTAGGATTTGTCTCTAAGAATTTGGAGAGAGGCGAAAGAAAAGCAATAGCTCTAAAGTTTGCAAACTCAGAAGAGTTTCCACCCTTGTGAATGGGAATGGTGTAAAACTTTTCCCAGATTGTGGGGACTTCAGCTTCTGTGAGAGAACGCTTAATGAGAATAGAAATGGGAAGTGCTAGTGAATTTGCAACTTTACAGAGAAAGAGTCGAGGGAGATTGACAACAGAGAGGGAGCAGGGCTTTAGCTAAACAAGGATTTGATGTAGTTGGTAGATACAGTTTTCAGTGAGAAAGCAGGAGAGGGGTTAGGGGAAGTTGGTGGTCATGGGACAGTGATGACATTGGTGAAATGTGATTGAGGAGATATTGTTCAAATGAATACATACTTGTATCTACTAGGTGTCTAGAAGTAGATTCAGGATAAAATGGTTGGAAGTTATATTTATTTTCACAGAGATCTATATTTTTTTATTTTCACAGTGCATCTTCTTTAGTAACATACCCTTTGTCTTTAAAAATTGTGTCTTCAGTATGAATAACTAATTACTTAATTAATTTATTGATTAATTATGGCGCCTTTTCCTTGTATAAAATGAGTGAAATTTATTTGTATTTTGTATTCTGATGAAGGCTATCTATTGTGTGCTGAAAAGCGCTTAAATTAAAGTACGTTGTGTTCCTGTGCTGACTGGTCGTGGATTCTATTTCCTATATTTGAAATGTGATTGAGGAGATACTTTACTAATGGTTTCAATGAAGTAGGAACTTAAATTATTTGCGGTTTCTTGAGGGGGGGGTGTTAGGACTAGGATTAGGGGATGTGGGGTTACCTGGGTGCAGAATATGGTTGATGGATTTGCAAAATTTCTTGCAGTTTGATGAGAGAGATGGTGGGGGGTTGTTATAGAAGTTTTGCTTGTGATTAGTGATGTGTTTCTTTGTTAGGTTACAGAGTTCTTTGTAGTGTTGGAGGTGAGTGGTGAGTTTAGTTTTGGACAGGATTTTCCAAGCTTCATCTCTTCTGAACATTAGGGTGCGAGTGGTTTGAGTAATCCAAGGAGATATGAAGGACTTCACTTTAACTGTGTGAAGGTGAGTGAGGGAGTTGAGAATGTTGAGAAATATATAATTAAATTTGAGAACAGCATCATCAAGAGGTAGATGAAAGAGGAAGGACCGGTTGATTGCTGAGAGATGGTTTTTGGGGATGTCAGGTTGCAAATGTATGAGTTTACAACAATCTATGTACTTATGAGGGTGATGTAGATGGGGGGGGGTATCTGGGGGGGGGTATCTTAGAACCTTCAATGGGCAGTGTTCACTGACAGAGTCAGGGAGAATTTCAGGGGAGTGATATTTTTGAAGATTAGAGACAAGTATCCAATCCAGAATGGAATAGGAGTTAGTGGGTTTACTAGTGTAAGTGGGAGTGGAGATTAGCTGGGAGATACAGATTTGTGTGTGTGCTTGGATTGTCAGTGGGAAAGGATAGCCAATTGACATTTACGTCTCCCAAGATAACAGTCTTGTTAAGTGAGTGTTGAGAAAGCCAAGAGAGGTTATTTTCTAGTGTGGGAAAATTATCCCCTGGGGGTATGTAGATTGCAGCAATAGTGAGGGAGTTGTGTTCATTGATTTTGCAGTTGGCAAGTAATAGTTCTGCAGATTGTATGGAGGTGGGAGTATCTAGAGGGGTAACGGATGGTTGGAAAACATGACGGCAACTCCTCTACCCTTTATCTTAGTACGGTCCAGGCATAGGATATTATAACCTCAGGGTAGGAAGTCTTTGTCTGGGATGTGGGGTTTGAGACAGGTTTCAGTGAGAGTGATTTTGTCTGGGGAGTATTGGGTGATCCAGGCATGGAATTCACTAACTTTAAGTAGGCTTCCGATGTTGAGGTAAAAAAAGAGTTAATTGTTTTTTGGAAGAATGAATATGTGGAATAGTATGGTTAGTATGTTTGATGGAGGAATTGGAAGGGTATAGAGGTTGAGGATGGGGATGTATGTCTCCAGATAGTAGTAGATTAGAGAGTATAAGTAGAGTTGAGTTCTGTACTGAGTAGAGATAGGGGTGGCTTTTGACTTTGTGTTTGGTGTACAAGGTGGAAGTCTGATTTTGAGAAGGAGGAGTTTTGTGGCAGGGGTAGACGATGTGGTTGGAAATGAGCTTAAGGATTGCGAAGGGTAAGTGGGGAAGATGGGTGTAGGAGAGCAGTGAGGAGTGATGAGTTTGGTAGGTGGATATGTTGTATAGGAGAGGGAGAGAGGCAGTGGAGAGGGTGTATAGGAGAGTGAGAGAGGCACTAGAGTAGAAAGCAAGTAATGTTCTGCTAAGTAGCATAGCTAGGAATGGGATGGAGAGGAGAGGGAATGTGAAAGCAGAGATTGGATAGTTAAGAAATACAAGAGTTGTGCTTTATTTTGCTATTCATACCAAGAGCTTCCAGTTTCTCAGTTTTTGTACTGTATTGTTGTTATTTTCTTCCCATATATCCATGTATTACGTCCCCATAAATATGGATGTTGCTGAACCAATCTGTGTGGGTACATAGTTTACAGCTGTAGCCTTTGTTTTTTCATCATTAATTTTATATCCTGAAAAGGTTTGAAGACGTCTGACAATGTCCCACAACACTGTGATGTCCTTTTCTGGTTTATCAGGTACAAAATGTCATCTGCAAGTAAAGCCAACTTTTCTTGATTACCATATCAATTATATTCTTGAATTTCTGAGTCTCTTATTGTCTTTGCTAGTGGCTCTAAATATAACGTAAATAAAGGAGAGAGGATGCCCCTGCTTGGTTCCTCTGTTCAGACAATTTGTCACAGAGGACCCCCCCCCCAACTTGGTTCCTCTGTTGAGACAACTGTTCAGACAGCTTATCAGAGAGGAACCCTCCCCACTTTAATTTTGCCTCCAGTCCCTCTTTTATCCTCCTAATTAACCTTATTATTGTATTAGGGAATGCGAATGCTTCCATTTCCCTACTTAGAAAATCCCAACTTGAATGCTTTCTCTGCATTAAGACCCACCAACAACAGCATTATTTTCTTACATTCTGCTTTCTGGTGGATCATCTTTGTTGTATTAATGTTATGTTAGGCTCCCGTCCATAATACCACATTGATCCATAGTTATTTATTTTTTATTTTACATTTGTTTACTGGGAAAGTCCGTCTTGGAACGAAGCCAGTTTTCAGTGGAGGCCCGGGGAGAAACACTCCAGATGCATGTTTGTGTAATATGAGAGGAAATCGGACCACCCATAGGAAACCCACATGAAAGCAGGGAGGACATGCAGATTCCGCACAGAAGGCACTCCAGCCGAGAATCAAACTGGAGAACCTCTTATAGGTTCATAGTTTGGTACTCTGCTATCTGCCCGAAGGCATATATTAGCCCAGCCACGTTGTGCGGTATTCACTGCCCCTTTAGTAGTTCCCTAGACCCTTGTACTAGCAGCTAGTACCCTTGGCCCCTATCTAGTAGTGCTGTTGGTGTGATCCCCAGTGTGAACTTTCTGTTACCCATCCACTCATCAAGGTTCCTCTTGAAGAGTGATAGTGAGGGGCTCTGTCTTATGTAGATCGGGACCTTGTTGTGAGGTGACAATGCTACTGCTGCACCACTGCACTGTCCTTCTATCAATTTTTGCAACACCTTTGCCATTCTTTTAGCTATTATAGACATGACTTTGTAATTATGGTTCAAAGCAGAAATAGGTCTATTTGAAGCTGGGTCTAATGGGTCTTTACTGTCTAGGTATTATAGCCGCCATAGCTGTCTTCCAGGATGTTGTGCTTCTCTGCCTTTTAAAATAGTTAAACAAAGCCTTTTGGATCTTTCACTTTCTTTCCTTCAGACTTACTGTTCAAAAAATAAAAAAGTGCCCAAAAATCACCAAAACTTCACAGAATAGGCACTCAGGAAGCAATCCAACTCAGAAAAAGCCCTTTATTCAGCTACACGAAGTACAATAACATCCATATAAACATTTCACTTGTAAATGCGTTTTCGTCCTCTCCTGACTTCATCAGGTAACACAATCCATGAAATCAAAGCCATTTTTATAATTGCTTAATTAAACCATCAACCAATAGCATATTCCAGTCAATAAAACATTCATATAATATATAACCCTTACTATCTACATAAATTAAATACCCAAACATAGTCACTTAGACATAAATATATTCCCATTAAGTACACAATTAGTAAATATTTTCATATTAAAATTGATTTAATATATAAAACTTGTTATAAAACACACATTAAAATACATAAATTTATTTATATTAAAACAGTGGTAATCAATACTTTATCTGGTGGACAAAAAAATTATTGCACTTTAAAGTTTAGCAGCTCTGATTTTTAAAACAGGAGCTAATGACAAATATTCATTCATGCCGGGGAATCTATTGGCTTCCAACATTATCTGCCAATATAATTCTCTATTTTCTATATGAAATTCCCATAGCCTTCCTCTTATATCTTTAGTCACCATTTCTAACACAAAAAAAGATAATGTTGCTTTGTGACTTACTAAATTGTGTCTGTAAAGGGCATTAGTATTATTTTTGTTTTTTACTTGATATAAGTGTTCATATGTTCTTCGGAGCTTTCTCTCCATCTTACCCACATAGAATCCACTACATGCCTTACATAACTATATAGATGAGCCCACTACTATCACATGTAGCATATTCCTTACTATTTATCACCCTATTCCTAGCTACTAATTCTACCTTCTCTCCATTATATATATGAGCATTGTGAACAATGGCCACATTTAAAGGTACCTTTCTTACTACGTCCATAAGGATTACCCCTTTATTGCTTCTTTCTATAATGTTCTTTATATTTGAATCTTTCTTGAAAATACATTTAAACGGAGTATCAAAAATATCTAAATCTGATATTGCAGAAAATCTTCCCCATACTTCTTCTATCGTCTCTACTATAGCTTTAACATCTCCACTATAGTTGGTCATAAATGCTCGTTCGAATATATTACTAGTAGCCTCCTTTTTATTAAATACCTTTGTCTCACTATAATTTGTTCCTATATGGGGGCATATCTATCTGCTCTACCTATAATTACTTCCTTTTTTTACTTCTATTCATTTTAATAGGTATCCTCTCTGTAAGAACATTTGCTGTAGGAACTTACTTTCAATTACAAAATCATTATTCTCAGAACACATTCAGCTTCCCCTAACAAGTTGTCCTTTGACTAAGCTACGTTTTTGGCTGAAGGGATATGAGCTTGTAAAAAAGAGATGTGAATTTGCATATGTATCTTTCCTATATACTGTCGATTTAAATTTTCAATTTTCTTTATTTATAGTGATATCTAGATAATTCGTCTTGTGTTGTATATTATAAGTAAACCTTAAAAAGTTGTAGTATTCATTATATATTCATCACATACATAAAACTTCTCTTCTGTGTCATCCCACACTAAACAGATGTCATCCAAATATTGTTTATAGAGTTTCCAGCACTTATTATATTTTGAATTAAAAATATATTTTTTCTCCCATACTGAGAGAACAATATTAGCATATGTGGGTGCACATCGTGCACCCATTGCTACTCCTTGAATCTGCTGGAAAAACACTCCCTTACAGTGTACAAAGTTATTAGTCACAACAAGATCCATCAAACTTAAACATATTCTAAAATCCATATGGCTTAATGTTCCAGCATCAACCATAGCTTCTTCTAACCAAAGCAATCCCACATCATGTGGGATTGAAGAAAATAAATCAACTATGTCTATAGTAATAAACATAATTCTTTCATTATAAATCTCTGGTCTTATCTGTCTAAGAAGATCCCATGAATCTTTTAAAGTATTATTACAAGTCACAGATAGAGACTTTAGTTTGATATCCAAAAATCTAGCCAAAGGAGCTGTAGAAGAACGTTCTGCTGCTACTATCAGTCGAAGGGTGGATCTAATAGATCTTTGTGCACTTTAGGTTTTCCAAATGTACTAGGTACCTTGGGTCTATCATTATGTAGGAATTGAAATGATTTTAGATCTATTGATCCTTCTAACAGTAATTCATTCAATGTTAAGAATTTTTTTTATAAGAAATATTAATTTCATTTAATGACACTCTGGAATATTTCACATTAATCATCACTTTAGGTTCATAAGTTATAGTATCCATAAAGACCATTTCCCCTCCCTTATCTGGTGCCATGATTCTTAAATTGTAATTATTATTAATTTCATCTAGGAGAACTTTTTCTGGATAAGAAATATTTGGAACCATTTTATTTATCTCAGTTACTTTCCTTAATTCTAATTCCAAAAGGTTCTCCAGATTTTTCAACTGAGGATGTAAAGGGGGGGTTATAGGTACTTTTCTTAGTTAAGGGATTGTTGTGGGCCATATTGTTTTCAGTATTCTTAAATAAGATTTCCAAGTTTTTCTTCCTAATAAACAATTTAAGGTCTATAATTACCCTGTCAATTTCTGCCTTCCTTCTAGGTATAAACTTGAAACCCTTAGAAAAAAGATCAAAGTGTACCTTCTGAATGTCTATTGCACTATAATTATATATAGTGTAGCCCTTGTATCTAACTGTTACTCCTTATTTATGGATACTTTCTTCAGAACTTATACTAACTAGTGTCTTCTGTTTTCACTGTACCCCCCTCCCAATCTGGGGTAATTGGATTTTACTCATGTCTTGTTCATTAACCTCTCCGACCTTCGGAGTGGGGGGTATTCTAAAGGGTCATTATAGTTATTATTATAACTTTGTCCTACATATTCTTCTTGCATCACTTCATTCTCAAGATGTGAAGTACTAAATGTATTTGTAATTCTCTGTTTATTCTGTTGAGGCCTTATATGTTCTATAGGTTTGGGATATGCTCTATGTTCCCTATATTCAGTAGTGTCCCTTTCTATCTTTTTATTTTTTCTTTTAAAAATATCATTACATTTTTTTCCACCTTCTCTAGCATATATTCATACTTCTCCTTCTCCTTATCCTCTGTATATAATAAATCATTTAAAAATGCATCGGTTCACAGTTTCAGTTTCTTTTATAAGAACTTCAGTAGTTTTCTCATTTTCTCTAATAAGCAAGCACATTACATCAAAACCAAGCATGTGAAAACATTTTAAGAAATAAAAATCAGCAGAGAACTAAATTAAAGTGCTTACTGATACTTCCGCGGTGGTGCAGTGGTAGCGTTGTTGCCTCACAGCAAGAGGTTCTTCCCTTCGATTCTCAGCTTGGGTTGGGAGTGCCTTCTGTGTGGAGTCTGCATGTCCTCCCCGCGGTCAAGTGGGCGTTCGAAAGACATGCATTGAATAGGTGTGCCTTCGTTGAAGGTTGGGCATCGGGCTGGCAACTCGACACCATAAAAATCAACTGCCAATCATTAGCGGACTGGAGTTCCGCTGTGGCGACCCCTAACCGGAAAAGCCGAAAAGACAAACAACATTACATCACAACCTCACTGATCAAATACTTTTAACTATTCATTATAACATTCAGAACTTTCCCGTATTTCATTAGGGAATTTCCAGACTCTTAATCCCTTTGGGACAATTCCTAACTTAATGCATTCTTTCAGGTAAATATTGTCTAAATCAAGTGATTTTTATTTAAATAAAAGGTGTTCTAGTTTATATTTATTAATTGGGTATTTAATGGGAATATGTTTATATCTAAATGACTGTTTGAGTATTTCATTTATGTAGATAGTAAGTGTTATATATTATATGAATGTTTTATTGAATGGAATATGCTATTGGTTGATGGTTTAGTTGCGCAATTATAAAAATGGCTTTGATTTCATGGATTGTGTTATCTGATTATGTCAGGAGAGGACGAAAACGCATTTAAAAGTGAAACGTTTATGTGGATGTTATTGTACTTCATGTAGCTGAGTAAAGTGCTTTTTCTGAGTTGTATTGCTTCCTGAGTGCCTATTCTGTGAAGTTTCCTTCAGACTTCCAAACTTCCACAGGAATACCATCTATTATCTTTATCTGTTTCTTCTTAGTCTGGTGCAACATAATTTCTCCACGTGAACTACAAGAGCTGCCTTCATTTCTCTGGCCACTGAAAATTCATCAAATTTGTCCATCCTGGACCTTATTGTGACTTGCATAGGTATGATTTGAGCCAAAGAATAGGTTTCAATACTAGTGGTACTGTGATGACCCACCACTTCCAACCAGTAATCAAGTAGCCTCAATCCTCACCACTGGCAATAGTGGTGGTGGATGTTCACTGGGAAAATAAGTACACACACACAGTATTTCCAGATGCAGCTTTCTGCATCAAGTGCAGTTTTCCTTAAGAGCACACAGAGACTGCAGTCAGTCCAGGGCTGGTTTCTCCCTACACACACACACACACACACACACACACACACACACACACACACACACACACACACCTGGGAAAGGCTGGCACAGGTTTACTAGCTATGGTCCCTTCTGCCCAGACTAAAAGGTAGTTTCCACTGTCACTAGTCACTCCTTATCAGCTACTTTACTTTAAAGCCCTTAACAAAGAGTGTCTAATCTTGCTGTGTAATATTAATACTAATAAAAATGGCAGTTTGACAAAGAGCAAAGGCTCTTAGGAGTGACACACACAGTGTCACTAAGTAAATATGCAAGTGCTGTCAAAACTTAAGTATCTCTACACAGATCAGCCACAATGAAACGTTTAAATATATTTAATAATAAATAAATAAAAGAGCAAGACAATATTGAATATCTATTCACAGTGACATCAGAGTTCAAAACTACAGGATATATTTAAAATAACATTGCAGTACAGGCTTACACAAATAAAGAAAATCATCTAAACTAAGCTTTACTATATTTCTGACTGTATCTGAGAGAGTTATACTTTTCCCTAGAAACTTACTTTATTAGAGCAAGGCAGATGTGGTGAATGGTTCTTATTTTTGTCCTGTCCAAGACAGAATGCAGAATGCTCTGTCTCACTAAGAGACTTCTCAAATTAATATCTAAAATATTACTGCTGGAATAGCTTGCAGAATGACATAATTTCTGGTCATCTGACTTCTAGTTCACAGGCCAAAAGCAGTTGTATTCCTTCATGCTTTTAAGACTAGTAATTATTAGTTCACCCTAAACACAATACAGAAAGGTTCCTAGTACAGACTTTGTGTCTTGCTGCATTGAGAATTAAAATATGACTATCTTTTTTTGGCCTAACCTATAAAGTCATTTAATTTCAGATTCTGGAGACTTGAGATTTCTTCATTCCTTGGAGTACATCGTATATTTTTTTTTTGGTTTTTATTTTTAATTTCAGATATTGTTCTAAAGTTTGCTGGACTGAGGTTAACATGCTGTAGTCCAGTTTCCACTCTTAAAATATATACATTTAAACAGTTACAATATTGTGTGTACATTTCTGTTCTCTTGCAGTAGGGCATACTGTGGATATATATTCCATATTGTCTTGCTTTTTACTGATATATTTAGTAATAAATAAATGATTGAGCCTCAATCCTCACCACTGGCAACAGTGGGGGACATCACTTTTGGTGGCAGTGGTGGGATTGAGGCTCCTTGATCACTGGTTGGCAGTGGTGGGTTGTCACAGGTACCCATATCCAGGATTTTAGCATTTCATTGGATTCCCCGTGGTAGTAAAACTACAGGTTGCTGTTCAGCTTGCTTGAATTTCATCTTGCCTCATTTACCTACCTTTTCAACTCACAGTTCAGATGCTGAAATGTAGCTTAATTTTTTCCATGTTTCTTTCACTTTAATGCCATTAGTTATGCCCAGTGTTATTGTATGATTGTAATCTGTTAAGAAAAAGCTGGTATTGCTTTATTACACTGCAGACTCTTCTGCCATTAGTTATGTATTTGATGGTGCTACATTTACTATGTAATTTATGCAGGGAGTGGGTGTAATTTGATACAAGTTTTTGATTGCTAGTATTGAAAATTTTAATGCTAACGGTTTGTACCAAAAGGAGCCATCATCAATGTGTACCTGTGTAGTTCTGAAGCTGCAACCTTGGTTTTTATAATTTTTAACCTTTATTTTTGTCTTGGAATTTTAGGCTGCCTTACGACCTACAGATGTAGTACTGGAAGTTGGACCTGGTACTGGTAATATGACGGTAAAGCTCATAGAAAAGGCCAAGAAGGTAATGTGAAAGAATATTTAATAGATTGTTTTTGTTAATTCAGGTGGGTGGGTTGATTGATGAATGTCAGTCACGATTACCCCAGTGTAACTTTTCCTCAAACTGCAGTTTATAAAAGATTTCGAGGACTGTAGGAGACATAAATTAAAATAAAGGCCATCTTCCAACAGTGATGAATTTTTTTTCTGGGTCTTAAAAGTGTTGCATTGTAGAATTTGATTGGACTTTTGGGATGCTTTTAGAAGATTAGAGAGTGATTGCGGTGACTATTTGCATTGGTGGTGGGGACCGAAAGGCTATAAGGGGTTACAGACTAGCTATTCTTGCATCCCTTCTTGAGAAAGTGATAGAATTCTGCAAGATAGGTTGATTGAATTCTTGAAACTTATAGTGTGGCTTGGGAAAAACATGGCTTCAGGCACTGTTTAATAGCTGAAATAGGCAAATGGGAAAAGCCAGCTCCACTAAGACAGATGGATAAAGCCCTGACTGTGGCCCTTGTGGCAGGTGGGTCAGTTAGCAGTTGAATTAACTGATAAAGCTAGCAGATGGATGATGGGCATGCCCATTTAGCGGGGGGAGAAATGCAGGACAGAACTGAAGATGGACTGCACCATTCCTCTCAGATGAAAAGTTAAGATTGAGATATGGCTTGGGGGCTGGTGTTAAGCTCATCAAGCCACCAGTAGATTGTAACTTCATAGTGGGCTTGTAATAGCATGCATCCTTGGGGGAAGGCATTGTGAGCCCTGCAGTCACAGCAATTTGCTTTCCTGCCTACTCAAGGTTGAGTTTAGAGCTCCCATGATAATGAAGTGTCCATATAGCTGGCATGCTGAATAGAACACAAGCAACCCTCATGGCTGCTTCGATGATGACAACACACAGGCACACACAGTTCTGGAGGACCCCAGCATGAGGAAGCAAATATAGTCAGGTTTGATTGAGGGAGGCTTAGTGGTTGGCAGGCACAGGGGTAAAAAACACATGAGAGAGAAAATAACAGACAAAGGGAACCCAGTGGGGGATCTTATCATGTCACATGGGTGGCTGATAGGGAAGTTAAGAGGGGTCTTAGGGTAAGACTTCATATGGGATAGCAGATAGACTGATAGGAAACAGTAGTTATTGTTGAATGTTGCTTTGTTTGAAGCCACGTGGTATTAGGCTCCATTATCATAAGTAAGCCACAGAAGACTAGCATAGAACAATACCTTCTATTTGAAGACAGTCCTTTAACTGTTGTAATAGTTTGAGTTTGGAGGGGGAACCTTCATTTGGACCTGCTGAAGATGGGTTGATGGTTAGATAAAGAAAGGCTAGCTAGGATTTATGTAAAATGAGTACAAAGTGAAAAACATTTCGGATTAAGCATCCTAGATTAAAGTTTAGACTAAGTGACCGTATATAGATATAAATAAGGCAGGAAAAGATCAGGGATTTGTACGTGAATTAAAATGGTGACAGTCTATGTAATATGCATTGAACTAGAGCTCCTGTTGGGAACTGTTGAGTGTGAGTTAAGACTGAATGACAAAGGAGCCAGCCTTGGTGGCTTAGTAGGAAAAGCCCTGACTGTAGCCCTGGTGACCTTAATTTGAGTAGCAGCTCAGGAGCTTGACAAGACTGGCAGAGAGAATCCATGGAGTTGGCTGCACATACTGCCACTATTCCTCAGATGAGGAGTGGCATACCAAACTAGCAATGTCTTATTTATCCTTCACAATGAGCCTGGGTAGAAACGTGCATTCACAATGGAAGGGCATTGTAGGTCACTGTGAAAGTGATGTTTGCTTGTTCTACCCTCAACCAGGGGTTGAGGTTAGTTAATTCATATGCTACCATTGTCAAAATGCTGGCAAAAAAGGTTTCTCACAGAGCCACTTCTATTCAACGCTCTCACAATCTGTTCAGTTTTCATTCATGTAGTCAATCACACTCTCTCTCTCTCCCAGTGCTCACCCACACAGTCTCTTCAGCTTTCATACATGCATTCACTCTCTCTCTCAATTATTTTTTTTTTGTTATGAGATCATAATTACTGTATTTCAATTCACTCAGCATGCCATATGTTGCTGATGCCTGTGTTAGACTATAAAGCATCAGTCACATTTGTGAAATACGGCTTTACAAGAAATAGAGAAAGGATTGGACTTGTTAACTTTGATAAACTCGTGGGGGACTGAAATGCTTATTTTTCATTTCATGTCGTAAATGTTTGGAAGAACAATGAAGGGATTGAGGGAAGAAAAAAAAAAAGAAAATTAACTTTAAGTAAAACCATTTTTTGTTCTTAACAGTATTTCTATGTTGTTTGTCTTTTCGGCTTTTCCCGGTTAGGGGTCACCACAGCGGAACTCCGTTCCGCTAATGATTGGCAGTAGATTTTTTTATGGTCCTGAGTTGCCATCCCGACGCCCAACCTTCAGAGAAGGCACGCTCATTCACGCATGTCTTTCGGAGGCCATTCGACCGCGGGGAGGACATGCAGACTCCGCACAAAAGGCACTCCAGCCGTGAATCGAACAGGAGAACCTCTTGCTGTGAGGCAACAACGCTACCGCTGTACCACTGCGGCTTCCCATAACAGTATTTCTATGTGATGGATACAAATTGTATGTTATAAGTAAAGTATTTTCAGTTATTGTTTTATGTGATAAATGTACCAAAAGTAAACAAGTGTGTTTTCTTTCCTTCTTTTTTCTTTTATACTTTTAAGAAATGTAGGCATTACAGTATAAGAAAAGAAGAAAGGCAAGACAGAAGCATGTTTAAATTAATATAATGTAATCTTGTTGAGGTGGGGGATGAAGGTGTAAAAGTGCACAGATTGTAATATATTCAAAGGTGATACGTTGTTTTCAGTTTTGCTGTCTGGATTAAGGCCTTTGGTTTATTGTCATAATAATTGTTTGTATAAGCAAGTAAATAAGAGGACACAGAATGTAATGAAAAATTTCCTCTGGAAAATAAATGTTCAGTATAAGCCGATAAGTTTGCAAAGCTGTATGTGCATATGGTACTTGTGTTCCATTAAGACAAACTTACTATGGTGGGAAGCAATAAAAGCCAGAACACTTTTTTAAGGCTAAAGGTTAATGTTTTATGGAAGCATGTAAGTTGTTTTTCACATCTGGGAAGGGAATGAAGATAAGACAAGAACAGACAACAGTTAGTGTAAAATAGGAGCACAGGCTATAACATGCGCCCCATCATGGATAACTTTAATGTTAGGTCAAATTATATTTGTGTGTGTATGTGTGTGTGTGTGCATGCATGTGCAGCTGTCAATTCTGGACAGTTGTTCCTATGAGGAGGGCTAAAATTCATTATTTGTAGATGTGCATAGTTTTATGTGTTTTAAATTAATAAGCTATGGGGTGTTGCATGTTTTTTTAAAGGGTTTTCATTAAAATAAAAAAAGACTTGTAGAATGTGACAGGTTCAAATGGAGATGACAAGAAACAACTGTATAAGAGATCTTCTTGCTAAACATTAATGTGTGCATGTAACACAAAAGCTAGAAAAAGACATTTAAAAAGCTATCATATATAATAGGTAGGAATAATAATTTCTTATCATAATGGCTCCACTAAACATATCATTTTGGAATGTGAATGGTTTCACGCTTATAGACAAAAAGGCAAGAGTACTGAATTGTATTAAGAAATGCAGAGTGCAAATAGCAATGCTACAAGAGACACATTTGGAAAAAAGTGAGCCTGTGGATTTGATAAAGAAAGGATTTCAGGATGGATATTGGGTAGAATATCAGGAACAAAGGAAAAGGGGAGTCCTTGTGCTAGTTACTAGAGGAGCAATTAAAAGAAATTGGAAATGAAAGTGCTAAACCAACTGTACCTGAAGTAGTGAATATTTAAACAGAGACTAAAGAAGTGGAGGTGGGATCTTTAGAAAAGAGTAGGAGCAACCTACATAGAAAAAATGGAAACTGGGGGAACAATACATGCAGAATAATGTTTTTGAGGAATAATGATGTTTAAGGGAAGACCAGAACTAATCATTTCATGTAATGTTGGATTGATGATGATTATATTTTAAAAAATGTGCTGTATAGAGTTTGTAACTGTTAACATGTTAGGATGGTTTATTTATTTTTAAATAAGTATATGTTTGCCTATGTCTTAAGTGATAATTCAATACAAGTGTTTAGACATGCTTATTCTTTTTTATAGCCGTGGCTTTTGGGGCCTACAACTGCTAGCCATATTTTTAACACCCGTATTATAGGTTAATATATGTCTACTAGGATAATGACCTCAAGGGCCTTTTTAAGCCTAGCCATGCATCCCAAATCCTTGACCAGTTCTGGTACTGTTAGTAAGTGTAGGCAGGGGCTTGGTCGATGAAATATTTACAGGCAGGGGCCAGAAAGATGAACCATTTGCAGGCTGCCTGTGTCCATTAGAGACATAGGTGTCAAACCAGGGATGAATTTCCTGATGTTCATCGTGCATACAGCTGCAATCATTACAGATGGGTTATCCTGCCGTCAGGCGGGTCCTCGGCCGACCGAATTCCAAAGTCTAGGTCCGGCGTCGGTTGTCGTCGCTTCTTCCCTGACGTCAGTGCGGCAGGGGTATAAAAGAGGCAGCCGACGCCATTTTCTTCAGTCTTTCTTGCCGCGCGGTGCCCGAAGCAGAAGCAGTTCGCAAGTGCCAGTCGGCCAGCTCCTGAGATTTACGAAAGTATTTCAGCCGAAGTCTTCTTTAAAGCTAAGTACCCCGTTGGGGAAACTTTTCTTGCCTCAGACCGATGTTAGACAAAGTTAATAATTGCATTTCTTGTGGGAAGCAAATACCGCATAAGGATTTCCACTCTTTCTGTATACCTTGCTTAGGCCCAGACCACGACGTCTCAGCCTGCCGTTTTTGTGCTAGGTTCAACAAGCGCACTATTAAGCGCCGGGCGGAGTTCGCCCAACATTATTTTGGCAAAAAATTTAATTACATCATGTCGTCGGATACTCCGACACCAGTTTTAGGCAAAAGACGCAAAGATAAGGACCGCCGTCTGAGGTCCGCACCGAGTACTGAGACCACGCTTAGGCCGACTACTGGTTCTCAGCGAGGCGCCTACGCAGCCCCTGACTACCGATGAATCTATTTTACCAGTGTCTTCAGTACCCGAGGTCGCAGGATCCTCGGTCTCCATTCCTACTACAGATACCGACGCCACTCTTGGCAGGGAAACTCAAAATGTAGTCAGGCCTGCCATTTCTGAAGGCATCTTCAGGCCTTCCACCTTCTCTATTAAATCCTTCACTAAATCTAAAGCAGCCATGAAAACTAAAAAACAGGGTCCTCAGACCTCCTCCCAAGGCCCTATGCCTAAAAAACAGATACTTAAAATGGCTGAGGATTTGATATCTCTCATCAGGGGTTCCCAACCCCCCTCTGACAAAAGACCCAGATTGGAGGAAGACTACCCTTCCTCAGACCAGGCTTCTATTACCTCAGAACATTCTGAGGACCAGGATTATGCCTATTCTCAGTTCGAAGACTCTGATGCTGAAGAGTCTATTCCCTTGGTCTCCCCCCCTGAGGACTACTCTTTTGGGGATACCCTGCATACTTTGAGGGAACACTTTCACTGGGAAGGTCAAGATTACTCAGACTCCAAGAAAAGGCTCAGGGAATTTCTACTGCTCCCCCAGCATAGGCCCCTGGCTATCCCTCCTGTTTTAGATATTTTGGAGGATGTGTATGCAGAAGCCAGCCTTAATCCAGATTCTTTACCTCCAGCCCCTGTTAAACCAGACAGGTATTACCGGGTTCCTGATTCTCACCAGTTCCTTTATAAAAGCCATACTGCTGACCCAGAAACTATTTCACAGGGTCCCAAGGGAATAAAGGCCTCTACTGCTAAAAACCCTTTACCTTCAGAGAGAGAGATTCCAGAGCATTAGAAAGGTGGGGGAAAAAGGTGTATACATCTGCCACTTTAACCCATGAGGGCATTAAACTGTCAATTCCATATGTTAAAGTACCAACAGTTTTTGTTATCCCAGTTAAAAAGCAAAATGACACAAACAGAACAACCAGATTTGAAAGAGTTGCAGGATTTGTTGCATGGTGCAGAGCAAGTGGGTAAACATACCTTGCAGTGTGGTTTTGATGCTTTAGAGGCCTCATGTAGAGCTGCTGTCACAGGGTCTGTTATACGTAGACATGCCTGGCTCAAAGAGCAAACCTTATCAGATCATGTCAAAGCAAAGTTATTAGATGCACCACTTCAAAAAGATGTATTGTTTGGTGTTAAAGCTGAGGAGGTACTAAAGAAAATGGAGGAAAAAGCGAAATCTATGCAAACGGTGAAAGATTTCCTGCAGGTACAACCTCCACGCTTCAGCAGAAACTGGCCTTCAAAAAATTGGTCCTTTCCAGCCACGGACAGACCTCAAAGGGGCAGATACAGGCCCAAGGGGTAGAGGACAACCTCAAGGATCTTACAGAGCAAGACAGTGGCAAGCACCAACCCCAGGAGGTGGAGAAGATAGATCACAGTCATTTAGAAAACAGACACAATGACTTCCCCCTATGCCTGCCAAGCAAAGCTTTGATGGCAGCACCTTTGGGCGGAAAACTGGCATTATTTTCAAAAAACTGGCATATTGTTACAAAAGACAAATGGATTCTGGACATTATAGACAGAGGCTACAGGTTCCACTTTCACACCCTTCCAAAAATGAGAGGCATGCCAAACCTGCCACAAAATCAAAGGGCAGAGGCACAAAGACAAATTTCCGCTCTCATGGATATGAAAGCGATTCAAGAGGTACCTGCAAAAGAACAAGGTCAAGGTTTTTATTCCAGGCTATTCCTGGTACCAAGGAAAGACAAAGATTGGAGACCCTATCCATCCTAAACACATATCTACAGGTGCCAAAATTCAAGATGCTCACATTACAGCAGCTTCTTCCCATGCTGGGCATGGAGTCTTGGCTGGTAACATTGGACCTCAAGGAGGTATACCTGCATGTCCCTATCAGGCAAGATTGCAGAAGATACCTCAGATTTCTTGCAGGTTCAACCCATTACCAATTCTCTGCATTGCCCTTTGGCTTATCTACTGCGCTCAGAGTGTTTACGAAATGCCTGGCATCAGTAATTGCCTTCTGCAGACTACAAGGAATTCAAATCTACCCATATCTGGACGACTGCCTGATCCAAGGGGACAGCAAGGACATTCTATTGCAGCATCTGGCGTTTGTAATAAAACTGTTGAACTTCCTGGGATACACAGTGAACAAAAAGAAATCAAAACTAATACCTTCTCAACAGATAATTTTCCTGGGGGCCAGCTTAAATACAACCACCCAGATGGCCTACCTCACGCCAGACAAACAAGGGCAACTGTCTCTATACTTCAGCAAAATGGCAACTCTCACCAAACTAACTGCAAGGAAAGTCCTGCAGGCTCTGGGATTCATGGCATCTTGCATCCTACTAATCCCATGTGCAAAGCTGCATATGAGGAAACTACAATGGTACCTAAAAAACTTATGGTCTCAACACAGCCACAGCTTGGAAACAATTATACCACTCATTCCATGCCTTCAAAAGGAATTTTTGTGGTGGGCTCAAGCATGCCAAAGGAACACAGGTCTCCCTTTCTGTGTACCTCAGGCAACTCAAATCATCACAACGGCCGCCTCAGACTATGCCTGGGGAACAAACATGGCAGATCAGTGCAATCAGGGAAAATGGTCCCAAAAAGAGAGGCACCTACACATCAACCAAAAGGAAATGCTAGCCGTGCAAAATGCTCTTATGACTTTCAAAGACCTACTGCATCCATGCCAGCTATTGATAAGGTCAGACAACACCACAGTCATGTGGTACATCAACAAACAAGGGGGAACTCATTCATACCCCCTGTGCAGGCAAGCCATGACCCTATGGAACACAGCTCTGGAATTGCAAATTCAACTACAGGCACAATTCCTGCCAGGGAAGGAAAATACACTGGCAGACAACCTAAGCAGAAATATGACAGATCCACACGAATGGAAGTGGCATCCTCAAGTCTTCTCAAAGATGACTCACGCATGGGGACAGCCAGATATAGATCTATTTGTTACCCACAGAAATTACCAGTTGAAAAAATTTTGCTCAAGGACCTATCATCCATGGGCCTGGAAAGTGGACGCTCTCTCTTTCAATTGGACAACATTGACAGTCTATGCCTTCCCATCTCTTCCTCTACTGACCAAAGTTCTATTAAAAGCCGGAGCAGAGAGGCCACAAATGATTCTCATTGCTCCAGACTGGCCAAGACAACACTGGTATCCGCTCTTAAAGAGCCTGACACACTCCCCACCATGGATCCTACCTCTAGTTCCTCTTCTGTTATCCCAGCACAACTACAAAACCCTGCACAGCCAGCTCAAAACCCTAAATCTAGCTGCATGGAGAATTCCTTAATTGCACAACAGACTCTCTTCTCCAAGGAGGTGCAGGATGTCATCTTGGAGGCCAGAAGACTTTCTACTAGAAAAGCCTATTCCGCCAAATGGAAACGATTTTGTTCCTGGAATCAAGAAAAGGGACAGAATCCTTGGGTAATAAATATACCTCAAATTTTACAGTACCTAGCTGAGATGTTAAACAGTGGCCTTTCCTTCTCCTCCATCAAGATCCACGCTTCAGCCATTTCTGCACAATGCAACACAGACCCTCCTCTATTCTCACATCCTCTATTAAGGCAGTTCCTCGAGGGGCAAAAAATATAAAACCCCCAAGGAAACCACCAGTTCCAGCTTGGGACCTCAACTTCGTATTGGAAAAGCTAACCCTGCCTCCCTTTGAGCCGGCTTCTTTAGCAGAGCTACAATACTTGTCATGGAAAACAGCCTTCCTTCTGGCTATCACCTCAGCACGCAGGGTTTCGGAACTGCAGGCACTCATGGCTGTGCAACCTTTCATCATTTTCCATCAGGACGGAGTTTCCTTACGAACCAACCCTACCTTCATGCCAAAGGTAGTATCCAGTGTAGCTTTGAATCAGACTATCCACTTACCTACTATTTATCCAAATCCACAGAACAAAGGGGAGAGACTACTACATTCCTTGGACTTTCACAGACAACCTTGTTATTACTTGGACAGAGCCAAGCCATTCAGGAAATCTGAGCAACTCTTTGTGTCCTATGCTACAGGTGCTCAAGGAAAGGCTATTTCCAAACAGACAATTTCAAAATGGATAGCCCACTGCATACGCTTTTGTTATTCATTTCATGGAAAATCTGTGCCTGCATGCATCAGATCCCACTCCACCAGGGCCACAGCTACCTCTGCAGCTTTCCTCAGGGGGATCCCTACCAAGGACATTTTGGAAGCAGCTATTTGGAGTTCATTGCACACTTTCTCCAGGCACTACCACCTTCCACTATACTCTAAATCTAGAGCGGGCTTTGCCACAGCAGGTCCTGCAGGGCATCCTTGCTCCTCCTAGTTCCACCTAGTGCCTACCACCCTTACTTAGCTTTGAGATTCTTCCCATCTGTAATGACTGCAGCTGTATGCACGATGAACATAGTACAGTTTTGTACCTACCATAAATGTAGATGTTCGAGTGCTCATACAGCTGCAGTCCAGGTTACCCTCCCTCCGTCCCCTCTTAAGACAGGCCTTATGACAAACACCTTTATCGTACAACCTATTTGGGGTATTCTTTTATGGTGTATTTGCTTGCAACTACTGTTTTTTGATTTATCTATATTGCATGTTTGCATAGCATTATGTTTTGCCTTCCTTCTGGGGGCACCTGACATCTGGGGCAAGAAAAACTGAAGAAAATGGCGTCGGCTGCCTCTTTTATACCCCTGCCTCACTGACGTCAGGGAAGAAGCGACGACAACCGACGCCGGACCTAGACTTTGGAATTCGGCCGACCGAGGACCCGCCTGACGGCAGGATAACCCATCTGTAATGACTGCAGCTGTATGAGCACTCGAACATCTACATTTATGGTAGGTACAAAACTGTACTTTCCCCCCTCCAGTTGTCCAAGTTGCACTTGAATTGGATTAGGGAGGAACTCTGCTTCACATGGTTGGGGAGCCTGTTCCAGAGAAGGGGTAGTCTCTGTCTCTCCAGCATGTCCTGTTTATATCACTGGCAAGGTTTAAGTCTTTAGAACACATTCACACATATTGAATAATGAAATGGGTACACATTAATTGAAAACAAACCATTGTAAACATTTTTCATTTTCATGTACTAGACAAGTTTTTTTTTTTTTTATAACAATTATAATTTTCTCCAACATTTCATAAATTGCTGAAGTCCTGCCTTCCCCTAAACATTACTCCTTTTCTTGAACATTATTCTGCATTCCTTATTCCAATAAATTCCATTTATTTCAGTGCAGCTTGCTCTTTCCGCTGTCTAAATGTCTTACCTCTAGTTTTTGTATTTCCTTTACAATATTCCATACTTCAGTTATGGTTGGTTTAGATTTTGATTTCCATTTTCTAGTAATTGCTTTTTTGGCAGCAAATAGTGTAAGTACCTTTGGAAGGCCGTACTTTTGTATAGGCAGCACAGGTTATGCATCCCAGCTCAAAATAATTATTTCATTAGTTACAATCTTTTGCCTCCCCAGTATTTCTAGCATAGTACTGTAGGGAGTTTTGAAAATCTGTCATTTAATTAAAGAAAGCATGTTCCCAATTATCCATCTTCTTCCCGTCACATCTCCAGCATTTGTTACCTGAGGAAAAGTATTTTTATTCTGCTAGGGGTATACAATTCCTCTGCAAACCCTTCAGTGCAAAAATCTGAAACCGTCTAGATTTTGTTGCATAGTTGGGAGGCATATAAATGCCTTCCCTCTGTTCCTTTGTGTGTTGCCTTTTCATTTATTCTTTCCAGTGTTTTGTAACCTCATTTGACTGATTCTTATAGATATTATGCATTATTTTATGCTGTCGTAATTATCCCTTTTTAACAGCAACTTCTCTTCTAGACTCAGTTAAAAACTCCACCAGAGCTGCTGTTTCACTTAGCACTTCCCTATCCCTTTATGTTTGCTTATATTCTTATCAACTCCTGATAAGGAAGGCTGTCTCTAGCCTGCAGTTCAAACTTCTGAGTGGCCTCTTCCCACTCAGTTACCTTTCTCTCTCTTATTATTTGCACCTAATACCTTGGGCCCTTTGGTAACTTTATCTAATAAATTCCAGTTGCCTCTTGCCTATTTTATATGCCCCCCTACTTGCAGTCATCCAGTCACCCCATTGGTAGAATCTCCTTTTTTCCATTCCCTTGTTGATTTAGTTCTTAAAGTACTTTTTTCAGCTTTATAAATGCAGTAGTCCATACGGTCATTGTTATTTTCATTAAGGGCTTGCGTCCAAAGTCCTAAACTTTCCTACCTCACAGTTTCAACATCATTCTTTTGTACTTTGATTTGTAATCTTATGCTTATGTTTTATATGTGAACCTTAACTGTGTGGCTCTGAAGTGTCCATTCAAGTATGTTGATCCTAAAGTGCCATGTTCTATTGGGAGGAACAGCTTATCCCACTTGTCTTGCTCTTTCCCTCCCAGATAAATTCCTTCAGTTCTTTATCAAGTATGGTCTACAGCTTCAGCTCTGGTTGATAAAAGTACACCTGACTTGTATGTGATACTAAAGAGACTAGAACCTTTTTCACTGTTTGTACCTTTTTATCCATATCCATAGTAATATGTATCCAACATAAGTTTATGACCTTTTTAGTCTCTTCCCACATATCCTTAGCTACCATTTTATTATGTCTTCATAAAAATGGATATTGCTGAACCAATGTCCTCCCATTCTTTCTTTGTACATTGCTTATCCAGTCTCTCTTCCCAATCTTTTCTAACTTCCTTTGACGGATTCCTACAGTTATCATGAGTTATTTAATATGCCGTGCTAATCATCCATTTTAACCTCAGCTTCTATGCTAGATTCAACTGAAAATTCTATCTGAAGCAGGTCTTTAACTTAGGATTCCCCTATCCAGTTCTGTTTGCCTATACTCTGGTATCAGTTCTTGATAGGGAAGACAACATCTAGTCTGCAGTCCAAATGTCTTCTTGGCCTTTTCCCATTCTTTTACCTTTCCCCCTCTAGTTATTTTCTTCCAATACCTTAGTTCCTTTGCTAGCTTTCTCTAGTAAATTCCAGCCCCCTCTTGCCTCTTCTCTGTACCCCTACTTGTAGTCATCCCTATCAGCAGAATATCCTTTCTCCATACTCGTGTTGATTTGGTTCGTAGAATACTTTCAGCTACTTTCTGAATGTAATAGTCTTAATGGCTGTTATTTTCCATATTTATTGATGTATGTATGTGCATGCATGTACGTACGTGTATATTTGTTTACCGGGGTAGTGCACTGATGTCAGTGGATCATTTGCAGGCACAGCTCAGGTGAGTAAAAAAATGAACAAAACATATTTACAGGTTCAAGGATATGGTTAAAACAAAAAAATATTTTTATTTATGTAATATTTGTTTACTGGGAAAGTCCGACTTTGGAATGAAGCCAATTTTCAGCAGAGGCCCATGGAGAAACAGTCCAGAAGCATGTTTTTATAATGTGGGAGGAAACCAGAGCACCCGGAGGAAACCCACACAAATGCAGGGTGGACATGCAGACACCAGACAAAAGGCACCCCAGCCGAGAATCGAAATGGAGAACATCTTACTGTGAGGCGACAACAAAACTGCTACAACACTGCGCCTTCCAAAAACAAATATTTTTGCATCTATAAATACGTGTGTGTGTCTGTGTGTATATTTGTGTGCGTCTGTTTTTCATATATATATAATATGCATGTTTGTGTGTGTGTGTGTGTGTGTGTGTGTGTGTGTGTGTATATATATATATATATATATATCTATATAAAATTTCAGCTGTTGTCTGTTCCAGCTAAAATTGTCATAGCTCGCTCTCACCTTCTTTCAACCTTTCTGTATGCATCCCCTCTACTCTCTAATTTAAACAAGACTGTCCTTAACAAACTCTGTTTGCTACAACCATGTTGCCAAGTTTGCCACTGGGCTGCCTTTTAGGACACATCATTGCATCAATCTAAATCAGCTTGGGTGGCTTGAACAACTTAGCCTAATTCAGTATAACCAACTGATTATGGCCTATAAAATCCTCTATAATCCGGACAATACTCCTGCACTTAAAAATATTATCACCCCCTATAACAATCTTAGACCGCTTTGATCCTCTAACAAACTACTAATTCAGACTAGCAAAATTAATAACGCAGCCGGTGACTCTCTTTGCAAACTCTGTAAGTAGACCCTGGAACTCTCTTCCAGCTGATATTACCTTACTTTCTGCCTTAGGTCAATTTAAACTAGACTCAAACAACTTTTGGCACTTAACTGGCTATGTCAATGTATCAAGCCTGGCTAACTCTCTCTAGAATGTGTAAAAATCTGTTAACCAGTTTACTGTGTAATTTAATTTAATCCTGACTTACGCTTGGGATTAACTCTAACCTGTGGAACTTGTTTAACTTGCTTACTTGTGTAATCACTGTAAATAGTCTGTTTGTAACATGTAATGCTGGTATTATGTAATGCTGTATCTGCTTACCCTTGGAGCTTTTCTCCCCGGGCCTCCGCTGAAAATGGACATGCATCCCGTCGGACTATCCCGGTCAACAAATATAAAATAAAAAAAAATATATATATATATATATATATATATATATATATGTATATATGCTACAACATTTAGTTCAAGAAGCAAAAATTGGATTATGCTTAGCAGAGCTTTATGGATAAGATGTAGCCATAATGACCAAAATGGTTTATGCTACAGGGATGGCGGTGTATAATTATATATAGAGAAGTACAAAGACATTACAAGAGGCAAGTGAGAATAGTTGCAGGAAAGGGTATTGTGGGGTGAGGGCATGGTGCATGTAATATGACCTGAGTGAGTGCTGCTGCATTTTGTTTGGATGAAGAGTTGTTCCTTTAGCTGTTATCTAAAGTCAGAGTACTTTTGGATGTACCTGATTGAAAGACGAATGGAGTCATGTACTTTAGGTGCTCAGACAAAGAATGCACAGTTAGTCCTTAAGGTCAGTTCTTAAGGATTTTCACCCAAAATCCCACTCTCTTTACTACTTTAATTTGCCCCGTGCTTCATTGTCATTCCTTTCCACTTTGAATTATAGCGTTCTGCTTATGTTATGTATAGAGCATTAACTTTGTATCTGTAAAATATTTCTTCAAATCAGGTAATCCTAAACCACTTTGTTCTGCTGGAAGGATCAACTTATCCCACTTAACCCTTGCCCTCTTCCCCTCCCAGGTAAAATCCTTCAACTGTTTATTAATAACTGTCCACAACTTTTCCTCTCATTGATAAAAATGTGCCTGACTTGTGTATAAGACTGCAGAGACTAAAAACGTTTTCACTGCTTGTATTTTGCTGTCTATATCCATAAACAAGAGCTTCCAGTCTCTCAGTTTTTGTACTCTCTTTTGTAAGATATATTTAACTGCCATAACAGAATCCTTTTTAACCCACACTCCTAAATACCTCATTTTATCATTCCGCTGTAAATGTTGGTATTACTGAACCAATTCGTATGTGTGGGTATGTAATTTGCAAATATAGCCTTTATTTTGAGTTCATTAATTTTATATCCCAAAAAATCTTGAAACATTCTCAGAATGTCCCATAACTATGAGATTTCCTTTTATGGTTTTATCAGATGCAAAGTAATATTGTCTGCAAAGGAAGCCAACTTTTCTTTATTACCATACCAGTTATATCCTTGAATTTCCTAATCGCTTATTTTCTTTTCAGAGGCTCTAAATATTTTGAAGATAAAAGCAAAAGAGTAAAACCCTGCCTGGTTCCTCCATTCAGACACAACTTACCAGAGAGGAATCCCCCCATTTTAATTTTTGCCTCCAATTCCTCATATATCCTCCTAATTAACCTTATTATTGTATCAGGGAATGGAAAATATTTCCATTACCCTACTCTTAAAATGCCAGCTTACTCTGTCAAATGCTTTCTCTGCATCAAGATTCACCACCAAAAGCTGCATTTTCTTATATTCTGCTTCTCTCTGGATTATCATTGTTGTATTAATGTTGTCAAATGTTTGTCTACCCTCCACAAAACCATATTGATCCATATCTATCAATTTTGGCAACACCTTTGCCATTATTTTAGCTATTATAGACATAAACACTTTAAAATCGTGGAACTCATTACAGCCGAGTGACATCTCCAGGCGTTTCTGCAGTTACACCCTACTGCTCCTCTAGGCATCAAATATTGCCTGTTCATATTGGCATTAATAATTCCAAAACCATGTTACATACAAGATATTGGAAAATTTTATCTTGAAGCATACATGATAGTAGACATAATTGTATTTATATGTCACCTCTGTCAATGGGTATTTGTTAAAAATGTAAGGTGATAACTTCAATTTTTAAATGCTGAAGCCACGCCCACTAGGAGTTAAAGGTACACACTCAAAAGAGCTCTACTGGAGGGAACTGAAATGGGGCTCTATGAAGCTGGGTCTTTACTGCCTTTAGGTATTACAGCCACCACAGATTTCTTCCAGGATGTTGGTGTTTCCCCTCCTTTTAAAATACTGTTAAAATCTTCCAGATCTTTATCACTTCGTTACCTCCTACCTTCTAAACTTCCACAGGATTTCCATCTATTTTCCTGCAGATTGATTATCTTCTTCTTCTTTCAGCTTTTCTCGGTTAGGGGTCGCCACAGCGGATCACCTGTCCGCTCATGATTGGCAGTGGAGTTTTACAGTGTCGAATTGCCAGCCCGGCACCCAACCTTCCACAGAAGGCACACAAACGCACACACTCATGCCTAGTGCCAATTTAGAGTATCCATTCCATCTACAGCATGTCTTTGAGATGTGGGAGGAAACCGGAGCACTCAGAGGAAACCCACGCGACCACGGGGAGGACATGCAGACTCCGCACAGAAGGC
Source organism: Protopterus annectens (assembly GCF_019279795.1). Classification (NCBI taxonomy): domain Eukaryota; kingdom Metazoa; phylum Chordata; order Ceratodontiformes; family Protopteridae; genus Protopterus; species Protopterus annectens. The sequence continues at coordinate 155,309,466 of NC_056730.1, read as the reverse complement.
ACCCCAGCCAAGGATCGAACCAGAGAACCTCTTGCTGTGAGATGGCAACGCTAACCGCTGCACCACCTCGGCCGCCCTTTCCTGCAGATTGATTGTATGTCACCATTATTATCTCATCTCCTTCTATCTTAACTGTTAATTGTTGGGCTTCATCACTTCAAACATTGGCATACTTACGTTTTCCATAAATATTTCCAGTTGTGCTTTTTCTTGATTTCCACATTCCTCTGCTTTATACAGATTTTTATAAAATGCCCAAAATATCTCTAAGCTAATAGTTTTTGTGCTGTGGAATTTTTTTTTAACAAGAAACATCTTTATTACGTTATTGTGTGTGAGACAGGCATTCTTACATTTATGTAAAGGAAAAATAACCATACCAACACAATCACAGTTGCAAACGTTATGCATTACAAACCATGCCCACACAACTGTAACTGCAAACATTTTACCTCACTTATAATATATCCAGTCATTGTCAGTCAACCATTACATAGCCTATTCAATTGCTGCCTTCTTTTATATCTCATTCCTCGTCTGCATGCATTGATCTCACACTTCCCATTTTTTCCTATGTAATTTGCTCCTACCCTTTAGTAAAAATCCCAATTCCAGTTATTTTTGTTGCTGTTACTTGCACTACTTCTGGTAAAGTTGGTTTAGACTTTGATTTCCATTTTCTAGTAACTGTTTTTTTGGCAGCCATCACAAATTATGTATTTATTTACAATTTCTTAACCGGGGAAGTCTGACTGGACACAGATCTTTTTTCTGCAGAGGCGCGGGGAGAAAAGCTCCACAATATAAGTACAAGATACAAAATACAGTTTACAAATACAATTCAGTTTACAGTTTGAGGAAAGTTTTTGAATGTCAAAAACTAAGCAAATCAAACAAGATTTTCAATATTAATTTTAGCAGATTAAACCAAACAATATATCACATACAATGTACAATATTGCAATGCAGAAGGTTTGGCAGAAGTTGCAGTTGATGACGGCTACATGATACAATATATACAAAAATGTGATTTTATAAACTAGGTAATATGTGATCTGAGGTGACCTAATAGCATCCATAGACTTAACCATAGTGAGTGTGATACAAGACCTGTTGTGGTCATGCATATTAGACCTAGGTTTGAGATTTACTGTACACTGGAAGTTCACAGTCGTGTTGATATATAGTATTACATACAGTGCAAGTAGTTGAGAATCAGACTTTCAGAATACAGAAGTAATTTGATTGTATAACTGGTATGTGTGTGTTAAAGGCTTTAGATATTGAGGATGAATTAACCTGGGCTAGAGCAAGAGCATAGCCAAGTATTTGCCATATTAGTTTTTAGCATATGTTTAAAGTTTAAGGAAGAGTAGGGTACTGTACGGTGGGGCAGGGTGTACTATTTTTTTAGATATGAAGTTGGAGAAAAGAGAATCATCAGCCGAGTTGTTGGCTTTAGTTACCTGCAATAACAGTTGATTACTAAAGCAGACTGTTCTATTATTTGATTGTGGAAGTATCAGATTTTAGAGGGTAGGGGTTTTGTCATGTTGGTGAAGAATTTTGTGGGCAAAAGTCACTTGTTTATAGTGAAGGAGCTGGGGTAGTTTAAGCCAATTGAGCTGTTTGAGCTGAACAATGATGCATCCTGAAAGGAGAGTCTGTGGAAAACCTGGCTATTTTGTTGTGGCAGGAGTCAAGTTTGGCCATTTCAGTATTTCTCAAGTTAGTGAGTATTGGGAAGGCGTATAGATGTGTAGATAAGAGATGGGTACATGGAATGGTGGATTTGGCCTGTTTAGTAAGGAATTGTCTTTCTGTATAGAAGGCCCAATTTCTTATGCACTTTATTTATGGTCTGGGAGATATGGATGTCAAATTTCATATTACAGTCGATTCCTACCCCTAGAAGTTTAGTGAGAGTAACAGGAGAAATGATGGTTTTGGTTTTGGATGTAATATTGGAGGAGCTAGCTGTGGTGGATCTTGGGTTAAACAGCAGAAGTTTTTTTTGTTAGGTTTTAGAATTAGCTTGGAGTTAGTGAACCATGTTTCTAGTGAGAAAGAGTATTGCTGTGTGATTGAATGGACTTCCTGTAGAGGAGGTAGAAAAGAGTAGAGTAGAGTTGTCTGCATATTGGATAATGGATGAATGAAGAGTGGAAGAATGGAGATTGTTAGTGAAAAGTGAGAAGAGGAGGAGTCCTACAATGGAGCCTTGAGGAACTCCTGTTGTCACTGGAAGAAGAGGAGAGAGCTTGTTCTGCCAGTGGACAGCCTGCTGGCGACCTGGTAAATAGCTTTGGAACCAAATCATTGAGAACTGACTAATATTAAACTCAGAATTTGTATAAGTTTACTATGTGTGACCATGTCAAAAATCCTCGGAAAGGTCAGAAAGATAGCTGATACAAATTTCCTGTTTCTGTGATGATTTACTGTATTGGTGAAGGACAATAAGGCAGTAGTAGTGCTATGGAAGGGACGAAAGCTGAGCTGGGTGTTTGATAAGAGTTTGTTTGTGTGTTTAAGTGATCCATAATTTGTTTGTGAACACATCTTTCTGTGATCCTGGATAGATGGTGTAGAATGACTATAGGATGATAATTAGTCAGTTCTGTAAAATTACTGCCTCTGTGTAGGGTTATTATGTGGGAGATTTTCCAGATTTCAGGGACTTTATTTTTGGGCAAAGATTTATTGATAAGGATGGTTACAGGATAGCCTGTTGAGTTGGCATAAGTTTGCAGAAATTCGGCTGGAAGTTTGTCTGCAGCTAGGGTTTTTGGTTTTAGTTTTTTAAGTTATTTTTTATGTTACTGATAGAGACTGGGTGGAAAGTAAAGGAGTTGTTATTGATGTTTGTCTTGGGTAGTTCAGTGGAAGGGCAGGAGTTCTGAATATTAGATAAGGCATGTATGGTTTCTGTGAAATGTTTGTTGAATTGGGTAACTGTTTTCAATGGCCTTATTAGTTGATGGGGAGGGTGTGGTTGATTTTCTTGGATGGAGAGTATTGCTAATGGCTGCCCAGAACTTTTGTGGATTTCTTTTATGTTTCCTTTGTATATTTTGGTAGTAATTAATTTTAACTTGTTTAATAGATGTTTTGGATTTATTCTGGAGCTCTAAGTATGATTGTCTTGATGCTAGGGATCTGGTAGAATGCCAGTGATTCCAGGCTTTGTCTTTGGTTATTAGTAATGACCTAGTTTCCTTACTTAACCAAGGTGCAGACTTTGACTTGGTTCTAATGGTTCTGGGAGGTGCATTTGTATTTAAGATATATAAAATGGCATTGTTATAGAATTGAACTGATTCCTCTAGGGGAAGTAGTTTTACAGATGTCCAGTTACAAGTCTGTAGTGCTGATAGTAAACTGGTGTTGGTAATTTTTTTTTATTATTAGATGGTAAGCTGTTTGTTTGTTACGGTGGTACCTATCCCTTATTAGAAAAGTAGGGTGATGGTCACTCAGGCTGTCAGGGAGGCAGCCAGACTGATAGGAGAGAGTAGGCCTGTTTGTTAGCATCCAGTCAAGGGTAGATTCCTTTTTGGATACTTTGTCTATTCTTGTAGGGGATTGGATAACCTGAGTAAATCCATAAAGGTTGATAAAATTTGTTGGGTTTTGAGAGGAGCAGGATAGCCAATCAATATTGAAGTCACCCAGGATGATAATTTCCTGTGGCACTGAGATTGAGGATCAGTGCAGTAGGTTTTCCAGGGTAGGATTTTTTCTTGGAGGGATGTAGTACCCAAATATGTTAATGAATTTCTTGGAGTTAATTTCTAGTTTGGAGAATAGTATTTCTGCATTATTGAATTCAGGAGTGGTTGAATCAAAAACAGTACTTTCAGGTTGTTTTTAAATAGGATTGCTACCCAACCACCTTTTTTAGCTATCCTATCTTTGCATAGGATATTGTATCGAGGAGGAACAATCTCATTGTTACTGTTGATTGATTTTAACCAGGTCTCTGTTAATATAACAATATCAGGAGTAAAGTGAGACATTAGCATGTAGTTCATGAACCTTATTTATTGTACTGCTGACATTAATGTTTAGACTTAGCAGGTTAGAGTTACTGTGATGGAATAATGGGTTAGTAAAAGGAGGTAGTGAACAAGGGTTGGAATTGTGCTGCTGTACTATGTTGGGTTCTGGGTTGGGATGGTAAGAGAAGAATATTAGGAGTGTAGTGGTAAGAGTGGTGAGGGTGAGTGTATGAGTGAGTCTGGTAGTATTGGGAGGCATCTTTGGTTGGAATATGTTAGTGTAGGAACCAGTTTGGGTGGAGTGTTGTAGAAGAGCTACTGGAGGATTGTAAAGGGAAATGATAGGGATAATGTGGGTGATGCAGTGATAGAGGCAAGTGTAATAGTAGAAGTTAGTAGTGCTGTAGGAGGAGAGATGGTGATATAAGGTGGCCTGTGTTAAGGTATAAATGTTATTATATAGTAGGTTTGCTGTACGAAACCGGAATATGAGGTAGGATAGGCGGTGGTTAATGCTTGACTGGTAATGTGTTGTGTAGTGGTAGAGGCTCTAGTTGGATGGGAGGGACTCATTGTGGAGGAATTACTGGTTTGTGATTGGTTGTGTGTGTAGTGAGGAGTGAGTAGATGAGTATATGTTTAGGTGATCCAGGGGTGGGTGGTAATGGGATTAGGTTAAGTGAGTGGAGTGAGCCCGAGCATAGCGGGATGGACCCGGTTGGGGGAGCGAGCTAAAGAAGAACAAAAAAAACAATCAGGTAAGTTGTGAGGAAACTTGAGATAAAAAACCATAGGGAAGACTTTGTAGAAAAACTCCGGGAAGGGACTAACATCTGTTAGAGCTTAACTAGAGAGGTAATCGAGGAGCGAAGTCGTATGGCAGGAGGTAAAGAATAAAGGTGGGAGAACAAGCAGACAAAAAAAGGTTTAAGTTGCTTAACTACACAGGCGGTAGGGGGGTTGGCAGTAGGAAGGGAGACACAGCTGCCTGGAGAAAGCAGTGTGATGCCTGTATGTTAGGCACTTAATTTCCAAAGTCTGAGGGGAAGCGGCAGTGGATAGGGGATGGAGAGAAGAGTAGAGCATGTATTGATGTATGAGGAGCCGGTGCAATTAAAAGTAGGATGGGATAACAGTTAAAGTAACTAGTAAGTAAGAGGAAGGGCCAGTGCAGGGTTGAGTACAACCTGAGAAAAGGAGGAAGAAAGGAGAGGTTATGCAGTAGGGAATAATAACAGGTACATGTAGGAGCAAACAGAGGTAGGTAAGGGAGTTAGGCAGTGTAGAGTGAGGCGGGAGAGGATAGGAAGGTATAATAATAGAGCAATAAATAAAGAAAAAGACTAGCATGGAGTCGCAGAGAAAGGAGGGTATGGAGAGAAGCTATAAGTAGCAGTAGGAGGAGATTAGTACATAGAGGGGGAAATGCGATATGGTAGAGAAGAGGTAGAGAAAATGACAATGCAACTAGATAATATCACACAAAAAACTGTGAATAACCAGTTATACTAAGCACATAATGGTTGCAGTGGAGCTGCTGCAAGATTTATACAACCAGGCATTGAAAAATCACACTACAGTTGAATTCTACAGTACGCTACATAACAACACATCGGTAGAACAAGCTGAGGAGATGTATGTAATGTTATGTAGTTTCTGACGACGTTTACTGCTTATCTTCAGTTATCAGCTTAACAGTGGAGAGTTGTTTTATTTGAATATGTAGTAAACTCTGCAGTTATTAACACAACTACAACTCCCTAACACTGCCCGACAGTGTGGTACATCTACCGACAGAAATATGTAGTAAAACAACCAATGCTGGTAATTCAAAAGTCAGAATATTAATGGTACAATTCTAGTGTGAGCCTAGTTTGTCGGACTTTGCATGTATTTAAGAAATAAACATCATTGTGGTCCAATATCTTTCTAGTGCAAAAGCAAGCAGAGCTAGTAAGTTTTAAAGATAGCAGAACACTTCCCTGAACATTTTTCGGTATAGTAAAGTTAAACCACTAGTGCGAGCCTAGTTTGTCGGACTTGAACAGTGCGGTCCGATGTCTGTCTAGTACAAACACAAGCAGAACTAGTAAGTTTTAAAGACAACAAAATGTATCTCTGGGTAGCAAATGAGCTTGAATACATACACCATGCATGGAACCAATTGGTAGCCACAGGATTTGGAAGACATTCACAAGGAACTGCTTCTAGCTCCCACTGTAGAAGTGGAATGCACCATTAGGTATCGCACCATAGTTAAGACACAACTAAACAGAATTATAGGACTATCGCTAATAGTCAACTGCCAATATATGGATGTAAATAATCTCATATAGCGATTACTGTCACATAGTCCTAGAGCAAAGTTTCATTAACAGTCTGAGACATGAACAAGTCTGGCAATGAAGGAGAAGAAGCAAAGTAGTTACCTACAATACACTTGAGCTTGCAGACAGACACGTAGAATTCAGCATCTGTACATCACCACATGATTGCGGGACCCAACAGATAGGGAGAAAGAAGGCGCCAAAACACCGAGATAGGTTTTAAACTATGCAAGGCATCGTGGGAGGGAGTGTGAAAGAAAGGTGGAGAAGGAAGATGAGAGAAAGAAAAGGTGGACTCAGCAAGGCATTATTATGTCTAGTCAGTTGTGATTCTGATTCATAGCTCAAAAAAATCATTTTCTTAGTTACAACAATTTCCTCACCCAGCATCTCTGACAAACCAGTCTGCAGGGAATCTTTAAAGTTTGCCAACTCATTACACTCCCAGAAAATATGTTCCAAGTTACCTTTTTCTTCCCATCACACCTCCAGCATTTGCTGTCTACCTTAGGGAAAATTCTTTAGTCTACATGGGGTATAAAAATATGTGTGTAAACAATTCCAATCAAAGATCCTAAATGTTCTAGACTTTGTTGCATTTTTCGGCAACATACATATATCCCCCATTGTTTTTTGTCAATTGCTTATCCAATCTCTCTTCCCAATCCTTTCTAACCTCCTCTGATTGACTCTTTTAGTTATCGTGCAGTATTTTGTATGTTCTATTAATTATTCTTTTCTTAATGGCAACTTCTGTTCTAGATTCTACTAAAAACTCTACCAGTGCTGGTTTTTCATTTAACATCACCCTGTTTTTTCCTCTTAGCCTGTACTCTGATATCAATCCTTGATAGGGAAGGCAATGTCTAACCTGCAGACCAAATACGTTCTTGGTGTCTTTCCATTCTATTACCTTTCCCTCTCTAGTTATTTGCTCCCAATACCTTGGTTCCTTTGCCATTTTTCTCCAATAAATTCCATCCCCCTCTTGCCTACTGTCTGTATCCCTAATTGCCGTCATCCCTATCGGCAGAATCTCCATTCTCCATTCCTGTGTTGGCTTAGATCTTAGAGTACTTTCTGCTACTTTATGACTATGATATTCTGTATGATTATTGTTACTCTCCTTAAAGGTCTGCATCCAAAATTCTTGTCTCTCCTTTTTCTTGCGCTTCCCTCTGGTTTCATTGTCATCTCTTTCCACTTTGAGTTATAATATTCTGCTTTTGCTATGTATAGGAGCATTAAATGTGTAGTTCTGAAATACCCCTTCAAATTAGGTAATCCCAATCCGCACTGTTCTATTGGAAGAATAAGCTTATCCCACTTGACTGTTACAGTCTTCCCCTCCCAGATATAATCCTTCATTTCTTTATTAACTGCTATCCACAACTTCTCCTCTGGTTGATAAAAATATGTCTGATCTGTGTATAAGACTAAAGGGACTAAAAACATTTTAACTGATTGTATCTTGCTATCGATTTCCATATAATAGAGCTTGCATTTTTCTCAGTTTTTGTATTTTCTTTTGCTTAGTCTCTTCCCACATATCCTTAGCTGCCACACCGGAATCATTTTTAATCCATACTCCTAAATATTTCATTTTATCATATCCCCATAAGTATGGATGTTGCTGAACCAATCTGTATGTGGGTTTAGGTTCATGAATTTTGTATCCCAGAAAGATTTGAAACTGTCTCAATATGTTCCACAACACTGTAGTGTCACTTTCTGGTTTTGTCAAATGTAAAATAATGTCATCTGCAAATAGAACCAGCTTTTCAAAACTACCACACTAATTATATCCTTGAATTTCTGAGTCCCTTATTTTCTTTGCCAGTGGTTGTAAATGCATTGCAAATAACAAAGGGGAGAGAGGACACCCCTGCCTGGTTCCTCTGATCAAGCAGAAATTAGAGAGAAGCCCACCCACTTTAATTTTATCTCTGATCCCTCGTATACCCTCCTAATCAACTTTATACTTTTATTAGGAAATGAAAATGCTTCAATTGTTCTGCTTGTAAAGTCCCAGCTTACTCAGTCAAAAGCTTTCTCTCCATCAGTACCCACCACCAACAGTGGTATTTTCTTACATTCTGCTTCCCTCTGGAGCATCAGTATTATGTTGTTCTCATGTTGTTCTTGTTCTTCTTTTGGCTTTTCTCGGTTAGGGGTCGCCACAGTGGAACTCCAGTCTGCTAATGATTGGCAGTAGATTTTTATGGTGCCAAGGTGCTAGCTCGATGCCCAACCTTCAACGAAGGTACGCCCATTCTACGCATGTCTTTCGAACGCTGCTCTACCACGGGGAGGACATGCAGACTCCATACAGAAGGTGCTCCAGCTGAGAATCGAACGGGAGAACCTCTTGCTGTGAGGCAACAACGCTACCGCTGCACCACATCAGTATTATGTTAATGTTGTCAAATATTTGCCTCCCCCCACCAAACCACATTGATCCATATCTATCAATTTTGGCATCACTTTTGCCATTCTTTTAGGCTCTGTCAATGTATCAAGCCTGGCTAACTCTCTCTAGAATGTGTAAAAATCTGTTAACCAATTTACTGTGTAATTTAATTTAATCCTGACTTGTGCTCAGGATTAACTGTAACCTGTGGAACTTTGTTTAACTTGCTTACTTATGTAATCTCTGTAAATAGTCTGTTTGTAATATGTAATGCTGTATCTGCTTACCCTTGGAGCTTTTCTCCCCAGGCCTCTGCTGAAAATGGACATGCATCCAGTTGGACTATCCCGGTCAACAAATGTAAAATAAAATAAAAATTATAGACAAACACTTTTATAATCATGCTTTAGTATTGAAATGGGTCTGTATGATGCTGGATCTGATGGATCTTTACCCTCTTTACATATTACAGCTACCACTGCTTTCTTCCAGAATGTTGGTACTTCTGTTAAAATACCGTTAAACAAAACCTTCCATATCTTTATCTGTTTTTCCCTTCTAGCTTCCAAGCTTCTACAGGAATGGCATCTGTTCTTGGGGACTTTTGTGTAGACTGGTTATACATCACCATTTGTATCTCATCTTCTCCTGTCTTAAGTGTTAGTAATTGAGACTCTTCTATCTCTAATCATGACATATTTAATTCTTTCATAAACACTTCCATTTGTACCTTTTCTTGATTTCCATATTTCTGTGATTTATTCAGACTTTTATATAAGTTCTGAAATATTTCTAATACTTTTAAAAGATCCCTTGCTATCTTCCTTGATATAGGCTCCCTAAGCTTGGTGACAGCCTTTTCTACTTTCTGTTGTCTGAGTTGTCGTGCTAAAAGTTTTTGTGTTCTAGATTTATTGTGAAAAAAACAGTTGCTTAACAACAATCTTTCAAAACTCATGCATATTGTTGAGGTAATCCCTTATTTTCTGTTTAGCATTCTGCAGTTGCTTCTCCTCGTGCTCTGTGAGATTCTCTCCCTATTTTGCAATACTTTAAGATTTATCAGTTCCTCTAAGTAATTCTTGTTACTTCTAACCATTTCTCTTTTTCTTTTTTCCACCCTGTTTTAAACCCCACTTCAATTTTATCCCACTCCCTAGCTATATTTTCAGAAGACATTTCCATCTTCTGTAATAGCTCCTGAGTAATTTCCACTACCCGTTCCTTAAATTCCTCTCTTTTCAACAGATAGGTGGGAAGGCTCCATTGTCTCATTTCTATTTCATTACCTTGTTTTTTAATTTTAGTTATTATTGGTGCATGATCTGAAGTAGTTATTGTGTGCATATCAAGACATTCATTTAAATGCCCATGTTCTTGTGAAATGTAAATTCTGTCTAGCTTAGCTCTGTTTTTGTATCTTGGGGAATAATATGTAAATTCACTTCCAACTCCTACTACTGAAATCAAATCTTCCATGCCAAATATTTTCATAAATTTCTTTAAAAATCTACCTTCCTTTGTTATATTTTCCATTCTGGGCCCCGCAGACGCATCTTCACTATTGCAAATCAAATTCTAGTCCCCACCTGTAAGTAATATTCCTTCCTGAAAACTCTTTATTTCTCCCACCATTTTCTTAAGCTCCATTATAGCAGTTTTCGGTGGAATATAAATACATGCCAGTGTAATAATCTTCCTTCCTTGCCAGTAGCCCCTTGCTTCTACAGATATACCATTGTTGTCGTTTTCATCCTCTTCTATTACTATCGGAGCTCATCTTGCAATTAATATAAGTACTCCTCTCTTCCTTTGCCCCAGGTATTTCATTGAATAATCATCCTGAAAAACTTTCTTTATCAAATACAAATGTTCAGTTCTTTCCAAGTGCGTCTCCTGTAGCATAGCTATTTGCACTCTACATTTTTTAATGTAGTTCACTACTCTTTCTTTTTTGTATTTATCTATGAGACTGTTGACGTTTAAAGACATTATATAAAACATATTCTTGAGAGATTATTCCCACTTTTTATGTACAACAGTTTTTTTGTTAAATATCTAGTTTCTGCTTTTGTGTTATATGCATGTACTGTTTGGCAGGGTAATCTTTTATGCAGTTGTTTCTTGTCATCTCTGTTTGAGTATATGTCACATCTTACAGAACTTTTTGTTTTATTGAAAACCGTCAATCAAGAATATACCTCCAATACCCCGCTAAAACCTGTTAACTTAATAATAACACACAAAAGTCTGTACATCTTCAGGCATTGAAGTTTTATCCTCCTAATAGGAACAAATGTTCCAAAGTGACAGCCACACACACCGATTCGTGCTAACCTTTTTAAAAGAAAGGTTATCCATGCTAAGATGCACAGTGGAGCATGTGGTTCTTTTAAGTGCTGCCTGGTTTTGCCTTATCTTTATAGCTTTCTCAACTGGGAAAACACTTGAATGCTTTCAGAAAGCATTTTCTTTAAGTCATCTGTCTTTATCATATTCTGCTGGAGACATGAGAACCAGACATAAAACTGTTTACTAGAAAAAAGTCTTAGAATATTCAATATTCTTTTTCATTTACTTGCTTTCTCTTAAGACTTGTTACTAGATTAAGCCTTAACCCAGTTATTCCCCTATGCAAGAATGAGAAAAAGCACACTAATTTTTCTTTTGTAATGCTGTTTTAACCAAATATATATTTTTTTACATTGTAGTACCTACATTTCTTAAAACTGAACAAGGAGAAAGAGAGAAGGGAGGAAAAACAGAAAGAAAAAGGGGCACCTGTTTACATTAGTGTCCCCATTTCACTTAAAAATAACTGAAAAAAAATGACTTTATAACGTGAAGAAAAGCCTGCACCATTTAAATAGTACTATTAAGAAAAAGGTTTTACTTATTTAACTTTCTCCCTCCTGTTCCCTTCTAAGTATTTTTCCCAACATTAATGACATGAAGTAGGGCATAAACAAAAACGGAGTGCAGAGAGATATAAAACGCCAACAAAAAACAATTATAACTGTTGCTAGTTAAATCAATATATTTAATAAAACAAAAAAAGAGAAATCAGCGCTTTCGTCTCCACAATAGGAGACTTTATCAAGTTCAAATGTAAAACAAACTGACACAATTTTAAAATGTAGCATGCCCACACTGTAACCCAATCAAAAAGGGTCACCAATGAATACATGAATAAATTAGCAAACTCCAGCCCACATAACATTCAAGGCAAGCTTTCTAAATTTAAAGCAATACAAGCGTTTAAAGAATGAAGTATACAAATAACATGTTTGGCAGAAAAAAATGCTACTAAATAAAGCAAATTGATTATATGCAATAGCTAAAAATATGTGCAATGGTTAAAATTAGGTTTAAGACTTCAAAGGCCCTACTAATACTATAAAACTAAACATGAATATGCAATGTTCAGAAATGCATCTACACAAAATAAATACATGAAATCTCACTCTACTGTACAACAATGTATATCTGTGTGAGATTCATGTATAAAACTCTAATATAATATATTATAGTAACCACCACCTAAAAGGAGGGAACACACTCAGGACTGGGAACAGTAAATAAAAAACGGTATGTTAATAAATACAAACTAATATAATACCAATATAAAATTCATAAAAAAAAAATATATATATATATATATATATATATATATATATATATATATATATAAACCTATATATATATAAACCTATATATATATAAACCTATGTTGCATCAATGTCAAAATTTTATGTGTACCATAAATAAAGAAAATTTATCTCTCCAAAGATTTAAATTTTAAAAAACAAGTAATAGAAAATGACTCATTTAAACCTGGCCATTGCATGGCATTAGTCCTAAGCTGCCATAAAGCTTCACTTCTGTCAAGCAGTAATGGCCAAGGACCACCTCTTGGATTGTGTTCAAAAGGTTCAACCACAGTGAATTTAAAAACATGACCCACATATTCTGCACAATGCCTGGCCAAGGCATTGGACTCTTTTTTTTTTCAATCTTATGTCCCTCAGATGCTCATAAATGCGACTCCTTAATTTCCTCTATATAAAAACAGGGACATTTAGAGCAAAAAGCACAGTAAGCCACCCTTTCTGTTTGGCAGTTGCAGTTTTTCTTTAAACATACTTTAATGCCATTGATTTTATAGGTAGAAGCTTCAAATATATAATTACAATAGTTACATGAACCACACTTCTTCATGGTGCCCTTACACAATTTGTAACTACCATTTTCAAACATGTTCTTGAGAGAATGACCCTTTCTATATACAATCAAAGGTTTTTCACCAACGCATTGCTTAACATCACCACAAGAGGCCAAAATGACCCAATTTTTTTAATAAAATATCCATAATATCCTTGCTTTCCAAACTGTCATAATGAAAGCTGAATGAAAATTGGGTCCATTATTAACATTTCGTCTGCCCAAAATGGACCTCTCATAGTCCCCTGTTGGCCGCAATGTGTCCAAATTATTATTATTTATAATACTGGGAGATGTCACAATAGTATCACAGGCCAAAATTGCACAAAAAAAGCCCCTCTCCCTTTTGTTGATAACCTCTAACGTAAGATTGTTCACCAACTCAAAGGGATAGTCCCTTTTCAGGAACATACTTTTTAAAAGTTCACATTCAGAAAGAAAGGACTCAAAATGTGAAACCATATGGGCTGCTCTTACAAACTGACCCTTCACCACCCCTCTCTTCTGTCTATAAGGGTGGGAACTATCAAAATGCAAGAAGCTGTTCGAATACGTCTCCTTACGATGGATTTCAGAAACATATTTCCTTAATGCATAATCCTTTTGCAACCTGACATCAAGATAATTAATTTCATCAAGGCTGGTTGTATATGTAAAGTCCAAGAAGTGGGTTGAATCCTTAATATAAGCCACAAATTCAGTGATCATCTGCTCAGATCCATCCAAAAAAATGTAACCCTTTTTGATTGGGTTACAGTGTGGGCATGCTACATTTTAAAATTGTGCCAGTTTGTTTTATATTTGAACTTGGTAAAGTCTCCTATTGTGGAGATGAAAGCGCTTGTTTCTCTTTTTTTTTTTTTGTTTTATTTAATATATTGATTTAATTAGCAACAGATATAATTGTTTTCTTGTTGGCGTTATATATCTCCCTGCACTCCGTTTTTGTTTATATGAAGTAGGGCATGTTATAGAGTCCCCTAAAAGTTTAACAAATACCAAGAAAGTCTAATATTTCCAGATTTTCTTGTTCTCTTCCTGTCTCCTTCTCCCAAACCCTGTCTCTGCTTCATTTCCAGCGTCTTTGTTGATTCTTCTAGTCAACTGTGTTGTTTTTTCCCTCATTTAAGCATTTTTTGTCGAAACACTGGAAATGATTTTGCTGGCACAGTCTCTTTGTGGTTTTTATTACCAGAAGAACAAGAAGCAGAATCTCCTTCTGTTTCACAGCCCACTTTTTGTCAGACAAACTTTTGTATTTCTTCCTTAACATGTACTTCTTCAAAAAATGATGTTGTTCCTCCAGGGTAAAATATTTTGAAGTTAGCTGGGTACAGCAGTTTGAATCTCACGCCTGGTTCTTGACATTGCCTGAATAATGGGATAAATTTACTCCTCTTCCCCTGGTCTACAATAAGTAGTCATTCTCCATAAACACTCTGCTGTCTCCCACTTTGAATATTTTGTCCTTCTGCCACAGTTTTGTCAGAATAGACTCCTTCTGTTGGTAGGATTGCATCTTCACTATTAAATGGTCTAGATTGTTTTCTCATAGCCAGGTTTGGAGCATGCACGTGAAGTACCCTTCAATTAACAATTCCTTCTGTGGAATACCATTCCAGTTGCTTATTTGTGCTTTCATAAAATTAATACAGTCTGTTCCTTCCAGCTTTTCGGGTACAGCAGAAAATCTCAAGTTTTCCCTTTGTGCTCTGTCCCCTAATTCTATTATTATTATATATTTTTTTGAAACATCTCATCTTGTGCAGTCTCATATTCAGCCAGCCTTTTCTTCATTTTGAACTCTGAGTTTTTATCACCTTATCTGAATATCTGTTTAAAGCTTCTTCCATTTTTCCGGCCTTTTACTATTTGAGTTGCTATTCTCCATCACTGTGTCATTTATCTTAGGTCTGTGTGCAGTTGCCTTATACTTTTCTCTAGGTTGCTGGAAGTCAGTCTGGAGCATGCATGACTTTTTTCTGAACTACTACAGTAGTTTTCCAAGTCAGTGTTTTGTGTCACCTTTTGCAGCTGATTTTCCTTCAAGTATTTATTTTTTCCTGGCATCCAGGCAGTGCACTTACTAACCAGTTACTGAAATTTACTCAGAAATCTAGGTCCACTGGCCTTTTCTGCTAAGCTTCTGTTTCCATACTGGGAGAGCTAGAATTAAGCTGTTACTCATTGTGCAGCCATCTTGGAAACTCTGTGCTGTGAAATTGTTGTCAAAAACAGTTGCTTAAAAACAGTCTTTTCTAAACTCGTGCATCTTATCGAGATACTCTATTATTTTCATTTTAGCATTCTGCAGTTACACCTCTTCTTGTTCTGCGAGATTCACCTTATTCTGCAGTATTTTGACCTTTTGTCAGCCCCTCTAAATAATTCTTGTTACTTCTCAACCATATGTTTTTCTATCACTTCTACCCTATTTTTAAACTTCCATTTAATATTATCCTACTCACTAACTACAACTTATGAAGGAATATCTATCTTCCCTAATAAGTCTTGAATAATTTCCACTGCGTATTCCTTAAATTACTCTCTTAACAAGTTGGTGGGGAAGTGCCAGTGTCCCATTTTTTGCTTCATTAACCTGCATTTTTATCCTAGTTGTTATTAGACATGATCTGAATTAATTATTGGATGTGTGTCGAAGCTTTCAGTTGAATGCACATGTTCTTGTGAAATATTATTTCTGTCTAGTCTAGCCTATTATTGTACCTTGGGAATAATATGTACATTTCTCTCTTCAGTTCCTGCTACTGAGTTTCACCTCTTCCATACGAAATCTTTTCATAAATTTCTTCGGATATTTACACCCCTTTGTTATATTTTCCCTTCTAGGTCCCCCAGTTAAATCCTCACTGTTGCAAATCAATTTCCAGTCCCCACATATAAGTAATAATTCTACTTAAAGCTGATTATTTTTCCCCAAATTTTCTTAAGCTCTATAATAGCAGTTTTAGGTGAAATATGAATACATGCTAGTTTTATCCTCCCTTGCCAGTAACCCAGTACTAATATTTTTTTTTCCTTTTTTATCACTATTGGAGCTCCTCTATCAGTTAGTATAAGTACTACCATGTTCCTTTGTCCCAGATTTTCTGATGAACGTCCACCCCGAATTGACATGTTTATCTATTTCCAAATGTGTCTCCTGTGGCATTGCAGTTACAATCTGCCTTTATAATATAATTCAGTACTCTTACCTTTTTGTCTGTACATGTGAGGCCATTCACTTTCCAAAATAATATGTTTAGTAGAGTTTGTATGATAAGAAGATGTCCTTCTATTCACATGGTACAGTATTCCTTACATCTAGGATTCCCTGCGTAGGGCAGGCCGATGTCCGGACAGTATACAAAAGCCTTTGGTTGCTTTAAGGTAGACCGTACATCACATGTAGGCTCCTTGCATAGTGTAGGACATAAAGGTAATGTCTGTACATACCGTCCACCGAACTTCTTTGCCACCAGTCCGAACACATCTCTCGATTGTTTGTTTGAACGCTGATGCCCTGTTTGCTGGTTTCTGAGCAGTCACACATAAGTGCCCCATTGGGGTTTCATTTTTTCTTGTCTTTTGGTTGCTAATGGGGTTTCTTGTCACCCAGGAAGTGTAACTGCTAATGCAGGAGACAGATTCCCCATAAAGACTGCCACACACAGTTTGGTCAGGCTTTTGTACTGAAAACTGTTCGTAGTGGGCTTTCTTCAGTAGCATTGTATCTGGAGAATCAGAGACTTAAGCTTCTCACTAATGACACAATGGAAGGAACTTCACATCCCGAGGGTCAGCTATAAGGGAAAAGAAAGGTTAAGAAACCTAGACCTGAATTTTCCACTGTCCAGCCTCTGCCAGATGTTTTTTTGAGGTGAGTGAGAACCCGGAGGTTTGCCTGGCTTTGTTGTTGGATTCCCATTAACCTGACTAGTATGATATACAAAGCTATGGAACTCATCATCATGGACTTAATAAACAAGGATATAAGGAATCTCCAAACTCTGCATCCCACACAGTTTGGTTTTGTGAAGGGTAGATCATGCCTGCTCAACTTGGTCAACTTCTTTGAGTCAGTCACCAGAGCTGTGGATGAAGGCAAGGTGGTTCATACAGCCTACCTTGATCTGGCCAAGGCTTTTGATACCATTCCCCACTCAGAAATCATAGAAAAACTCATTAGCCTTGGCATCAACCCCTGTATCACTAGGTGGGTTGCAAACTGGCTCACGGATAGAACCCACAGTGTGAAAGTAGCGGACTTCAAGTCAGACTACTGACTAGTCACGAGTGAAGTCCCACAGGGTTCGGTCCTGGGTCCTGTCCTGTTTGGTATCTACTTCTCTGAAGTCCAGGCCAACACGAAAGGACTCTGGCTGACAAAGTTCACACTTGATTGCAAGTTGGGAGCTATTATTAACTCCCCAAATGATGTTGACATCCTATGGAATGGCCTCACTGAGACCAACGACTGGTGTCAGAACCATGGCCTTAAGCTCAATGCCAAAAAATGTCGCCATCCCCTTTGGGAAAAACCCAGTTCCCATGAATTACCACATTGATGGCATCCCACTGAACACAGAAGGCATTATAAGAGATCTGGGAACGTAGGTTGACAGCAACCTCTCTTTTGATCACCACATTGCCACTGTAGTCAGAAAGTCCATTTGTGTGGCACATCTTATCTCTAAGGGATTTGTATCCAGGAAGAAAGAGGTCATTGTCTCCCTCTACTCTTCCCTCATTAGGCCAGTCATCAAGTACAATGGTCCATTTGGCATGTACCTCACTAGACACCTGCAACAATTGGAGAGGCTGCAAAAGTACCTCACAAAGAGGATCCTAGGCCTTAAAAACTTGTCCTATATGGACAGACTCAAAAAAACTCAACTATTCTTTGTCTCATATCGCCTACTTTGAGGTGATCTCTGCTTGAATGACAAAGTCATGTCTGACCCAGCTCTGTTAGAAATACTACATCTAAAGAAATCCCAATCTCTCCGCACCACACACTCCAGAGACCTCAACCTCATTACCACAATTAACAGAACATGCTGGAGGGACAGGTTCATAACCCAGAGACTGCCCATGCTATGGAACAGACTTCCCATACATGTCAAGCAGATTACCTCGCTGACCCTCTTCAGGAGAAATCCTGATGAGTGGATTGGAAACGGAAAATTCACCCCGGGAATAACTCCTGTGGCTGTACTCAACAGAGGCACTGGGAACTAAGGTCGCATGGCACTATGCCAGGGTAATCCTATGGCGAGGCTTGTAAAGGCACTAGGCCCATTAGCCTAGTACACACCTATGAACCTGTGAACCTATTCCTCTGCCACAACTGGGTTGGAGGCCAACAGGAATCCGGCTTTCAGCAAGTCCAATGATGATTTGCAGATGTCCAGTTTGGATGTTCAGGGGGAACCGCAGTTGATTATTTCCAAGGGGCCTAGCAGTGTTCGTCAGATTTTAGTTAGGGAAGCAGTCCCCACTACTGTTAATGAATGCTGTCCTGGGTCACAGCCTTCAAAGTTTTACAGGGCAGAAGTCCCATTAAAGTAAAAACAAAAAACTAAACATGTTTTTCCTTCAGTCAGGGTTTCTGTAATGCTTTGATGGCATTGAAACCTCCTCAAGGGGTTTTTGTTTCAGCTCCCCCTTGGTCCACTACTGCACTTAAAAGACCCAGGGAACAAGATTCCTTTGAGGAGGAGTGGGATTCTGATGAGGAATCCTTTGCTTATTCTTCCCATATTCCTTCTGCTTTGGACTGTGAGTCAGAGGAAGAGGAGTCTACCAGTCCAGGTACTCCCTTTGAAGAAATTTCTTTTGGGGGCACAATCTCTAGGATGATGGATTTTTTTTTTTAAATGGGATTGTGCTCAAGTCTCTGAAATCCATAAGAGGCACTATGAGTTGCTGCAGATAGAATCTCCGAAACTTTCTACTATTCCTCCTCTTTTGGCTGCTTTGTCAGATGCATTTTCCAGTGCCTGTAAAGCTCCTGATTTTCTGCCCCCTGCTCCCAAGAAACCAGATAGATTTTATAGGGTGCGCAAGGACTGTAACGTTTTGTGCAGGTGTTCTGCTGCTGCCTCTCAGTGATGTCTGTAGCCTCTAATAAGCCCTCGCAGTTCCTTCCTTCACCCAAGTTGCCTTCTGGTAAAGATAGCAGAACCATGGAAAGGCTAGGTAAGAAGGTTTTAGGGCTATTCATTTAGACCCATATGTCCAGTAATGTGTTGGCTCTCCTTTCTCAGGCTTTTCAGATTATTTCTGTTCTCCCAGACTCTGAGGGTAAAGCTTGTACACTTTTCATTTTAGGAACTTCCTCCCAGATGGTCCGTTGTTACATCAAGTGTAGTTATGATGCAGCAGATGCCTCTTCTACGGCTGCTACTTTTTGTTCAGTGAAGAGGAGGTATTCTTGGCTTCAGCTTCAGCTTCAACCATTGCTTGATGATATCAAAGCTAAGTTGATGGATGCCCCTCTTGATAATAAACACTTGTTTATGAAGCTGCTGATTTAAGTCCCTTCAGGTTAAGGGGAAGGCCTTTACAGGAACTCAAACATTTGTTTTCTCTCTCCTGTCCCTAAATATCAGAGAAACTACCCCAATAAGCCTGTTTTTGTTTGCAGGCAGTCCTGCCCTCCTACGAAGGGCAAAAGGAGTGGCAAACAGGCTCCTCCTGCTAAGGCTGCTCAGACTTCAGGTACTCAGAAGTCTTCCTTTCCAGATAAACCAGGTGCTGTCTGACTATCCATCTCTTTCCAACTACGTTTCTCTTTCTCTTCGCTTTTCTCTGTGTCTCTTCTTGTTTGACTTCAGATTACTTAGGATTCATGCGTTCTGTCCATTATTCGCCAAGGGTATTTCATGGTGTGGAAATCCCACCCCCCTTTTATGGGCATTCCTCAACCCCTTCGAAAACAGCTCCCCTTTTTCCCAGAAGTACTTCAAGACCTTTTGACTCAGGGTGCTATTCAAGAGGTGCCTGTGTCCCAAAGGGGAAAGGGGTTTTACTCAAGGATGTTTCTAGTACCCAGAAAAGAGGGTACTTGGAGACCTATTCTCGACCTGTCTCATTTAAATACTTTTCTGAAGGTGCCTGCTTTTCGAATGTTGTCCCTTCAGACTCCGTTCCCTCTCTTACTTCCTTGGGCTTATATGGTATCCCTTGATCTCAAGGATGCTTATCTCCATATTACGATCCATCCCTTTTTCAGGAAGTTTTTGTGTTTCTGTGTTTCCTGGCATTTTCAGTTCTCTGCGTTGCCCTTTCTACTCCCCTAGGGGTATTCACCAAATGCCTCACTCCTGTGATTCCTTTTTGCAGGTTTCAGAGGATCCAAGTATTTCCTTACTTGGACAACCTGCTGATTCAGGCATCCTCTCCAGAGATTCTGTTGCAAAGTCTTAATTTTACCATTTCTGTTGTTCAGAGCTTGGGGTTCACGACAAACTTCAAAAAGTCTTCTCTGACTCTTTCTGAGTACCATGTTTTTCTGGGTTGCAGGATTCAGACTTTGTCTATGCTAGCATTCCTGCCTCCTCCCAAGACCTTAACTCCTCATTTCCTTCTTTCAGACTCTTCTTTCACTGGCCTCCATTACAGCCAGGGAGCTTCTGAGAGCTCTGAGTTTCATGGCATCCACTGTTCCTATGTTCCCTATGGCCAGACACCACATGAGAAAGTTTCATTGGCTCCTGAAGTCAGTTTGGCTTCAACAAGCACATCCTCTAGACTTTATAGTTCCTCTTCTACCTTGTTTCGATAAGGAATTCCTCTGGTGAATTCAGCAGTTGTTCTTAAATCCAGGGCTCCCTTTTCATCCCCCTCTTCCCTCTTGGGAACTGTTCACAGATGATTCAGATGTGGAAAGAGGATTAGCATTTGGCTCCTTCAAGGTGCAGGGGGTCTCGTCTCCTCTTCAGCAGAAGGAGCAAATCAACGTCAGAGATGAGAGCTCTTCTGCTGGCTCTTCAGGATTTTCATCCTCTTTTCTCCCCAGGACCGTAAAGGTATTTACAGACAGTACCACAGTGATGTGGTATATAAACAAATAGGGAGGAACAAGATCTTGCCTTCTTTGCTGGTTGAAACTTCTGGTATGGGATCTTGCTGTCCAGTATCAAGTGACTTCAGGCAGTTTACATTCCTTCATGTCAAAACATTGTGGCAGACACTCTGAGCAGGTCCTTAACTCAGTCCCACGAATGGATGCTTCACAGCGATGTGTTTCTAGACATTGTCCACCAGTGGGGTACTCCTCAAGTAGATCTGTTTGTCTCCCTTCTGAACAGACAACTTCCTCTATTGTGTGCCAGAGTCCCAGGTCCTCTGGTTGGGAAGGTGGACGGCCTCTCTCTTTCTTGGAAGGGGATGTTTCTTTATGTATTCTTTCCCCTTCCCCTCATTGCAAAAGTCCTATTCAAAATTCCAAAATTGTGTTGGCAACTTCCTTTTGGCAAGACAGGATTGGTTCCCTCTTCTGCCTTTAGCCAGTGGCAATCATCACAAGTTACCACACAGGGTGAACCTACTCACACAAGACAAGGGATCTCTCATCTATCCCCACCTGTTCACTCTTTAACTGACACTGTGGGTGATAGGATTTTGATTCCACATAGACACCTTTTTTTGAGGACGTCCTTCGGGTTCTGCAGGAGGCTGAGACACCCAGTACTAGGAAATCCTACTTATCCAAATGGAAGAGGTTTTCTGTTTGGTGTCTCTCTCATAACCTGGATCCACTTACTGTGGATGTTCCTTTGGTTCTTTCTTATTTGTGTGAATTGCTCAATGCTGGTTTGCCCTGTTCTTCTGTTAAGGCCCACTTATCAGCTGTCTCTGCTTGTCTGCCTTTATCTCCTCTTTTAGCTTCTAGATTTGAAGCTAAACAATTTCTTAAAGTTGTCCTTCACATTAGGCCTCCTGGGAAGCCTGTTCCTGCTCCCCAGGGATCTTGATTTTGTTTTGGAGAAGTGGCCTGAAGCTCCTGCTGCTTCAGCTCCCTTGCAAAATTGCTCTTGAAAGACTGTTCTTTTGCTGACCCTTACTTCTGTCAGATGGATGTCTGAGCTTCAAGCCTTTGTGGCTTGTCCTCCTTTTTTTGTTTCCATAAGGACAGGGTGTCCTAGCATACTAGCCCTTTTTTGCTCAAGGTGGCTAATGAGTTGTCACTTAATTACTCTAATTATTTGTCTACTTTTTTCCCCTCTTCACAGCCTGCCAGTGAGAGGATGCTGCATATTTTGGATGTGCATAGACAACCCAGATTTTATTTGGATAATACTAAGTCTATTAGAAAATTTGAGCAATTGTTTGTTTCTTTCATCCTAGATACCCAGGATTGGCTGTGTCCAAGCAAATTATTTATTCTTGATCTCAAAGGCTATTTATTTTTGTTATTCTTGTAATGGTAAGAGCCTCCTTCTGTAAAGGCTCATTCTACTAAGGCCGTGGCTTCTTCTGGTGCTTTTTTCAAGGGTTTGGATATTAACTCTATTTTTGAGGCAGCTACCTGGACTTCTGTGCATACTTTTACCAATCACTACAAGTTGAATGGAATCTCCAGAGCTAGAGCTGGTTTTGCTAGCGTCATCCTTCATGGCTTCCTTGAGGGCTCTGCTGGTCCTTCCTCCTTCCAAGTTTCTTCTTAAGCTTTGGCACTCTCCCAGATGTAAGGAATACTGCAACACCTGAATGGAAGGACAAAGTACAGTTGTGTAAAATCTTACCATAACAATAGATGTCCTTTCTTTCACTGTTGCAGTATTCAATCCCTCCCATCCTCTCCCTTGTCCATTTCTCTTCTGGATGTACTGGTTCCCTGTTGGCTTTCCTTGGACTGGTACTCCTACCGGGGCTATCAGTTCAGAGGATGCTATGTCTGGACGTCACTTTTATGCTCTACACTATGTGAGGAGCATACGTGTGACGTAAGGCATACCTTAAAGGAACTGAAGGCTTCTGTATAGTGGTCGGACATGAGGCTGCCCAAGGCAGGGAATTTCAGATATAAGGAGTACTGCAACAGTGAAGGAAAGGACATCTACTGTTATGGTAGGATTTTACACAACTGTACTTCATTATTCTCAACTATTATAAATAGCCACATTTTTTAAAGGGCTGTTTCCAGTTTTGTGTTATACGCACCCACTAATGTTTGGCAGACTGATCTTTTATATAGTGGTTTCATGTCATCTACATTTGAATCTAAGTCACATTTTACAAGACTTTTTGTTTTAATGAAGACCAACAAACAAAAACAAGCATACCCCAGAACACCCCCAGAACCTATTGAGTTAAAACAGCCACTCAAAACTGTGTATATCATCAAATAAAGTAGTTTAATCATCCTGATAGGAACAATTGTTGAAAATAGACAGCTGCACTCACAGGTATTAATTAACTTAAAATTAAGGTTATCCACTTTAAGATGTGTATTACAGCTTGTGCTCCTGCTTACTGTAATTGCTGTTTTTGTCTTAGCTTTATTCCCCTCCCAGATGTGAAAAACAACTTTTATGCATTCAGGAAACATCAACTATTAGCTTTAAGAAAAAAGTGCTTTGGTTATTTTTAAATAAATAATCCACAAGTGAAATCTCTCCACTCGACTGATAAACAAGCAAAAAGAGAACCAAGGAGAAAAAGTACTGCCACTACTTTTTATTTCGTTTCCACACACCAAACACGTTGTAGCAAAAACGTTATGAACGCCTTCAGTTACACTTGCGTTTTCGTTCCAATAAGCATGGACTTCATCAGATAAATGACATTTCATTTCATTTGTCTTTTATACAACTTCACTAAATGAAACCCAATAAAAACCTTTAATTTCAAATTCATTAAGCAAATCAAGTTCCACCTAATTCATTAATAATTAATGATAAAACAATTCATTTTTCATTTAAAATCACTAGTTCATTAAATCTTTCATACATTTTAATACCTTTCATTTAAAATATTTTTTAAAAAACAATATGTGATATAATATGTTATGTATATACTTTAAAAAATTTTTGTTATTATTTCATTTCAATGATGCATTCTAAACAATAAAAATGTCCCAACATTTCATAGCAGCAGTGCCATCTTCTGTTTTTATTTTATATTGCACTTATTGTATTTTTTTTCTTTTTACATTCTAGTTGCTCTTAATTTTAATAGGGGTAAAATGGATATATATTCATTTAATCCAGGGGCTTTGTTCGCTTCCAGGGTTAACTGCCACCGTAATTCCCTATAACCTACTATTTCCTCCCAGGGGCCTCCTGTAATGTCACATTTAACCTGATCCAGGACAAAGAAACAAAATGTATATCCCTCACATACCTTGGAATGTCTAAACAGTGCATTTGTCTCTTTCCCCTTTTTTATGTCGTAATGTGTTCATATATTCTTTTCTTTAAGAGGGTCAAGAATGACCAGTAACAATGAAGATTTTGTAAAAGAATGTGACCTATTAGAAGGAATGTTTTTAGCAAGAGAGTACCCTAGGAAGTTCATTAGGAACTTAAGAATGGAAGGGGAAAGAGGGAGAATAGACAAATTCAGGCCCATCCTAGGAGAAAGAGAAGGAGCAAATATTAATAATGAGAAGAGTGTAAATTTAGGGGAGGACTTTAAGCAAGCCCTTATACTAGAATATAATGCATTGAATAGAAATATTAAAACAATATTTCAAAAGGAATGGGAGAAATTTGGCTCCCTCACGGACTTGGATGGACTCCCTCAAAGGATACCCAAGGTTGTTTTTAAGAATTCCATTAGTGTTAAAGGTATATTAGAGACAAAAAAATGATTTGTATAGAAAAGGAGAAAGGGATAGTAAGGAAAAAATTGGGACTTTTAGGTGTGGGAAATGTAGACAATGTGAATTCATAATGAACACGGAAAAAATTTATTTGGAGAGTAGGGGACATTGGCTAACTAGTAAGGGATATTTTAACTGTGACTCCAGAGGTTTGGTATATTTTGCCATTTGTGAAAAATGTTTTTCCTTTTATGTGGGCAAGACAGAGAGAACTCTAAAGAAAAGAATATATGAACACATTTACGACATAAAAAAGGGGAAAGAGACAAATGCACTGTTTAGACATTCCAAGGTAGGTGAGGGATATCAATTTTGTTTCTTTGTCCTGGATCAGGTTAAATGTGACATTAGAGGAGGCCCCTGGGAGGAAATAGTAGGTTATAGGGAATTATGGTGGCAGTTAACCCTGGAAGCGAACAAAGCCCCTGGATTAAATGAATATATATCCATTTTACCCCTATTAAAATTAAGAGCAACTAGAATGTAAAAAGAAAAAATACAATAAGTGCAATATAAAATAAAAACAGAAGATGGCACTGTTGCTATGAAATGTTGGGACATTTTTATTGTTTAGAATGCATCACTGAAATGAAATAATAACAAAAATTTTTTAAAGTATATACATAACATATTATATCACATATTGTTTGTTAAAAAATATTTTAAATGAAAGGTATTAAAATGTATGAAAGATTTAATGAACTAGTGATTTTAAATGAAAAATGAATTGTTTTATCATTAATTATTAATGAATTAGGTGGAACTTGATTTGCTTAATGAATTTGAAATGAAAGGTTTTTATTGGGTTTCATTTAGTGAAGTTGTATAAAAGACAAATGAAATGAAATGTCATTTATCTGATGAAGTCCATGCTTATTGGGACGAAAACGCAAGTGTAATTGAAGGCGTTCATAACGTTTTTGCTACAACGTGTTTGGTGTGTGGAAACGAAATAAAAAGTAGTGGCAGTACTTTTTCTCCTTGGTTCTCTTTTTGTTTGTTTATTTTTAAATAAAGCTAAATTATACACTGTTCTCGTAAATGCATCAAATTATTTATTTACCCGAAAAGCTGTTATCTCTTATTCACTTTTAGTTGTTTCACTGGCAAAGACTCTCTATGAACTTTATTATGAGAATAATAAGAAGCAGAGTCCCCTTCTGTTTGATGGCGTACTTTTTGTTAGACAAACTTCTGTATTTTCCCTTTAGTCTGTTCTGTATCAAATAATGACTTTTGATCCTCACAGAAAAAAATATTGTGAAGACAGATGGATACAACAGCTTGAATCTCACACCTGCCTCTCAATAGTCCCTGATTGTCGTGATAAATTTGTTTCTCTTCTGCTTGGTGTATAGTGAATAATCATTTTCCACAAGCATTCTGTTGCCTCCCAATGTTAATACTGTGCCCTTCTGCCACAGTTTTGTCAGGATCAACTCTTGCTGCAGGTATGATTGCATCTTTACTAATACAGGTCTTGTCTGCTTTGTCAAGGCCAGGTTTGGAGCATCAACATGATCCATCTGTTCTGTTAACAATCCTGCTGTGGAATATCAGTCCAGTTACTTGTGTCCTTTCATAAAATAAATACAGTCTCTTCATTCCAGTTTCTGTGGTACAGCAGAAAATCACAGGTTTTCTCTTTGTGCCCTGTCCTCTAACTATACCATTTTTTGAACTGGCTCTTATTCAGCCAGACTTTTCTTAGTTTTGACCTCTGATTTTTGCAGAAGTAACAGTTCATCTAAATAGCTGTTTAAAGCTTCTTCCATTTTCTCCGGTCTTTTGTTATTTGAGTTGATATACTTCTTCAACGTTTAATTTATTTTAATCAGCTCTGAAAACATTTTTTCCTCTAAATTACTAGAGGCTATGCCTTGTTCTAAAGCTGGCGTTTGAAATGCTTTTTACTGAACAGCTGCAGGATTCTTCCAAGCCATTGTTTCCTTTTCTAGTTGATTTTCTTTCAGGCCGTTTACGTTTCTTCTTACTGGCATCCAGGCAGTGTACTAGCCAGTAACTGAATTTTACTAATTCAAGCAGAAGTTCTGGCCCTTGTCTATGTTTTTTTTTTCACATTGGAAGAACTGAAATGAATCTATTGATCAGTGTGCAGTCATCTTGGAAAAGCTGTATGATGTAGAGTCTTAAGGGTATTTTCCCTCTCTGGGCAAAACGGGCACCAGTGCTTTCTTACAAGTTTGTCCAGACCTCACTGTTGATGATAATACGCATCCCTTCCTACCTTAGCTATTAATTGTTGAACCTCACCTTCATGTAACCTTGGCATGTTTAAGTCGTCTTTAAACATTTCCATGTGTGCCCTTTCTTGCTTTCCCTACTCTTCAACGTTATATGTATTTTCATAGAATTTGCAAACCATGTCGTATAGCTGTGTAGGATAGCTGGTTGTTTTTCTTGACATAGGCTCCTTAAGTTTAGCAACAATCCTTTCCTGCCACCCACATCCTTAAGTACCTGGAGCATGTTCTCAAGTAGATATTGGAAAGCTGTGTGGGGGTGGGGATGCAGCGTAAGGGCATAGAAGGCTGTCTTGTGGAAGCAAGTCCAGATCTACCTACAGTTGGGAAAATATGCTGTCAAATGTAGGTATGCTGCTGTTAATTTGGCATCCACTGCTGCTGCTATGGAGTCAGTCTTTAGAATCCAATTTGTTGTTTGCAACAGTGGAATAATAATAATCATAATTTACTGCATAGTCTGTTGTTGTTATTGGCGTGAATTAAATTTCTGGTTTTATATGGCAGACTGTGGTTTTATGATCTTACATATTGGAAAGTTATCAGCACTAACATGGGATTTACACTGAACCTGTAAAAGTCAAAATGGAAGCTGTTCGATCTTCCTCACTACATTGCAAGACATGAGAATCTGCAAAGTCTACCTGTAAGTGGAAGAAGTTATATTCCCAACAGATTTTTTTTGTTTCACGGTTGCAGAAAAAACTGGGCTGCTAAGCAGGTTCAAAGCCTCCTGGATCACCTGTTAGTGATTGCCTTAATTGTTGGCCTGGACAGTCTCCATATGAAAAAGATCAGGTGTTACCTAGAAACAACTTGGGACTCGCAGGTCACGCCACTGGAGACAATCCCAACACCACTGTGTACCAACACAGATTTGTAGTGCTGGTGGGTGCAACAGACTCTGAACAAAGAGGGTGTGCCCTTCCAACAAACCATGCCTAATCAGACCTTCACCATTGATGCTCCAGATCAGGCCTTGGGGGTGAGGGGGCTTATACACCTGGCCTAATGGGTCACTTCTCCAGGAATGCACTGAAGATCAAGCTGCTCATAAATCTATAAGAAATGCTAGTAGTCAGATATGCCATTCAGGCTTTGAGGAAGTCAGGAAACCATGCACCTTAAATATTCTGTTAAACAGTGCAATAGAATGTTTTACATCAAAAAATGGCAAAACTCACTGTTATAAGCTGTATAGGTGCTAACCATGCAAACTTGGGAGATTCACTGTAAAGCAGCCTGCTGCTGTCAATGGTATACATACCAAGGCTGTACAGTTCAGTTGCAGACCAGCTGAGCAGAACCAGTGCAGACCCTTACTAGTTGGTTCTCAGCAAGAAGGTATTCCTGTTGAACATGTGGGGTGTAGCGGACATAGACCTATGTGCTTCTCTGAGTGGCAAATAGATGACTAAATGGAGATTCAGAGCATTTCGCAAGAAAGCTTGGGATGTAGGTGCCTTCTGCCCAAACTGGAGAGGTCTTTCTGTATGCATTTCTTTCTCTTAGTCCCCGGGGTAGTTCAGAATGCAAGGGAGGAGGAGCCAGAATTAAGCTGATTGCACCTTTCTGGACAAGGTACCAGTGTTTCTCTCATCTGCTGCAAATGACAAGGAAGAGACCTTTCCTGCTGCCCCAGCGTGTAGACATTTTTATGCAGTTCATATTTTTCACCCAAATATGCCCACATTAAACTAGCAGCTTGGAGGATAAGACTTCCATTTGGACACCTGTACTTGAGATAGGTGAGCAGTCATGAGGGAAGCTTAGAGACCAAGTAGTAGAAAATTTTACCTAGCTAAGGAGAGAATATTTTCAACTGGTGCCAAAGGAAGGACCTACACAGAGATTTACTCATAGTCAGGGAGTATCTCTCAGAACGTTTCAACACGGGCCTATTTTATAAATCAGTAGAATTACATGTGCCAGTCCTTTTAGCTTATATCCCTTTAGATTTGTTTCCTCGGCATCCTGACTTCCAGTAGAGCATTTTCTTAAAGACATCTTGCATCTAAGGCCCACCAGGCAGACCCTGACTCCAGCTTGTGTCCTGAACTTAATGTTGACTGTAGCACCCTTTGAACCACCTGCCTCTGTGGGTTGGGAGGGTGGCCTAATGGTTAAGGTGTTTGCCTTACAAACACAAAGTGCAGGGTTTGAGTTTCACAAGAGATAATTGGCTAGGCTTAAAATGGCTCGCAAGGGCAGTTGGCCTAGTACTAACCTATGAACCTGAGCTTAGTCATGTCATGGAAAGCTGTCCTTGAATTTGCAATTATATCAGCTAGCAGAATGTCTACACTTCAAACCGAACCAGTATGTGTAAAGAACCCTGCTTACATCATTTTTCCATAGGGACATGGTTGCCTTGCACACCAACCCCTCCTTTATGTAGAATGTGGTTACAGAATTCACACGAAGTAAAGCTCATCAGATTTCCAAAGTTTTGCCTTAACTTTACACTCTCTGGATGGTGATATGCAACTGATATTTTATCTGTACAAATTGAACAAATCAAAGGATCGTAGGCAATCAGTATAGTTCTTTTTGGCATTTCCAGAGATCAAGAAAAGGTTGCCAATTTGTGTGCAAACTATTTTTTAAGGGCAATACATTGCATTTATGCTGTTACATGGGAAATATTTGCAGGAAAGAACTGGGTCCTGTTTTACCAGGGCTTACAGCTACCACCACTTCTTTCCTAAAAGGGAGTAGTGCAAGATATCATGTAAGAGGTTACCCGGCCATCATTTCATACCTTCTCAAAACACTACAGATTTGTACCTTATCTTGAGGGCTCAAACTAGCTTTATCTTTGCGATCCTAAAAAGCATGTTGCCTTCCTACTGTTAGGTTGTACGAGGGGTGTGCAGCGAGTGCCAGCTGAGGTAATCCTCCTTAAAATATTAACTACAACAGTGAACCACATAATGAACATAATACAGTCATGTAGTCAATGCAGCAGAACTATGGATATTAGAGTATGATCACTGTTGCATTTAAGTTTCCTCCCTCCATCCATTCTAATGTGGGAACTTGGTGTACTGTGGAGGGTATGCATCCCCTTCTCAGCAGGGGCATTGGCAGATATCTGGAATCTTACCTGGAGTGCAGTGTGATGGGATTGTTCATTTCCAACCTTTTCTTTCATTGGGGACAATAAAGAAACAAATATGGCTGGGCATATGCCAGGTTTCATGCCAGTAGCATCAAGGCACCCAGTGTAAGCCTGGCCATGAGAAAGGGTAGTTTCCCTGAAAGTCTGCTTATGGAAGAGTTCTAAAAAGTTATGACTGCAACAGTGACTACACTTGAATGTCTACGGTTATGGCAAATTGACTACATAGATCTGTTGTCTCTTAGCTTGACCATTTAGACCCTTCTCTTAACCTAATTCTACTTATACAGCACATAGCCTTCTCTCCAATTTGGGATGTTGTTCTACCACTGTGCTGATGTTCATTTATTTGCATTAAACCTAATGTATGTAAAACCATGTCTAAAATCAATTTACCTTCCCAAAATCGATAGTAGGAGTTTAGTATGCTTATTTTTGTACTGCATATCATAACTGTATATACTTGCAGATCTTCATGTTGGTCCAGTTTAGCAATGTTCATTGAAAAAGCATTTGCTTCTTCTGTGCAGAGTACTTCATCATACAAAATTTTCCTTTGGCTTTACTAGCCTAGAAATTATGCTATTCATACGGGAACTTAAAGGTGCAGATTTTGTTATTTTTGTAATCCTTTGTATTGACATGAAAAATGCTCCTCTCAAAAAGGAGTGTACTGGTAGCTGTTAGTGTCATTACAGGAGCTTTTCTTTAAAATAAGAATTGCTGTTGGGTGTTTATTTGAAGTTGTATGCCTGGTTAAAATAGAGAATATTCATTTGCTAACATTTCAGAGTGTTAAGAGTGGGGTGCATGATAGCACACTGTTAAAGATGTTAGTGTTATGTTGCATTGCTTGGTTCACCAGCTTGGCTATCTTTCATTGGAGAGTCTTCATATCCTCCCCGTGTCTTTGTGTGTTTTCACTGTGCGCTTTGGTTTCTTCCCACACCCTGTAGGCATTGATTGCCATGGCATGTTCAAGCATCACTGCAACCATGAATTGATTTAAGCAGACAGTCAAAGAATGAGTAAACAAAAGTGTGAGATGTTCATCCCCTGTTGTAATATTGCTTTGTTTCCAAACAGGTTATAGCATGTGAAGTGGATACCAGACTTGTAGCTGAGCTTCAAAAGCGAGTCCAAGGCACGTAAGTATAAAAGACATCTATCTATGTATACAGACATGTATGTTTGTTTTCCTTACAATTTTTATGATATTCCACTGTATTCTTTTTTTTTTTTTTATCCCCAGACCAATGGCACACAAACTGCAGATTATGGTTGGAGATGTACTGAAGACAGACTTGCCATTTTTTGATGCATGTGTGGCTAACTTGCCTTATCAGGTACTTGTATGCTGAAGGAACATACTGGCTAAATAAAGTGGAAGTGAAACTAAGTCAAAATGCAGGCAAAAATTGTTAAACTAAAGTGCAGAATAGTACTGTTTTGGGAACTTGAATAGAGTTATTTTTTTTGCTGACTTGCTGCAGGTACACAAGCCATCACATTGATGTACTCAGGAGTGAGAGGGATTGTTTTCCAGTGCCCTCCTCAAAAAACAAATTATTTCATTAGGAATTGTAGTTTTCTGTTCAGGCATGGTGATTAAAGTGCAATGGACACAGTTCTGAGCAATGATTCTATGCTTAGTGTTGTATATTTGGAGAGAGCATTTGTCTTCACCACCCAAAGGATGTGTCTGCCAAAGGCGTGCTGACTCCCATTACTTAGGGAGTTTTATTGCTACTTAAACTAGAGTATGATTTAGTTGCACCAGTAAAATACAATAGGGCTTGCAGCATTACATGTACAGAATTTTAGTTGTAAGACTACCATTTGCTGACAGCCAAGCAATAGTCCTTCAGTAAATAAAAAAAAAAAATTGGCCGCAGGAACACAGGAATAATTGTTAATATAATGCTTCTGTATGATCACTTTTTTTCTTTGCTAACTTCTTTTTCCCCGTGTTTGTAATTAATCACTGAACTGCTACCATTCCTTACCATGAGTGTGTCTTTTCCACAAACTGTCTTGCTCCTGCATCTGTATGAAGACATTTCCCAAGTCTTACTTCCTTTTTCTTGAAACATAAAGGGTAATATTCATATTGCAGATATTTGTTACCTTTTACTATTAAGTATCAGAGAATGATTGAATGAATGAGTAATGTCATCCACTCTGCTTTCCTGCTGATAAGCAATATTGTGACTGCTAAACAGTAGTAGTTTATTGCATAAAATATTCTTTGTTGCAGGAAAAGTTGTCAAAAATCCATCCCTAGTTTAAATACCGAATAATACATTCCCATTGCATATGGTTATGTGTGCTGCAGTTGTTGTTAACGAGTGGTTATGTTGAACATAGTGTACTGCAAAAAAGGTTGAAGCTTGTTGGAAGTGAACATCATAACTTATCCATTTCTTTGCACTTCAAAAGTTTAGCATGCCATCTATGTGTGCCCATGTCATGAACTGTGCATTAGTCAATACACAGTTTTGCTGGAAAAATATTTTGCAAACCACTGTGAAGCAACATTCAGTTGCATGTGCTTTGTTAAATAGGTGGTATGCTGAGAATTGCTGTGAAAATGTTAAGTTAGAAGTGTTGGATTTTTCAGTACTGATGATCTTGCTATTTTTACACCACTAAATGATACCGGTGTTGTACATGAGGACAGAAATAGACCTGGAACACAAACCTGAACAATATTTGGCTTTAAACATTAGGTTCAGTGATTTGAAAATTAACATTTTTAATAGGTTACCTCTAGTAATAATTTTCATCACATTAATTTATGTTTTCAATTAAAAATGTAATAGACGTTGCATATGGTGTTTAAGCATTTGCACAGCTACAGTACCACTATCCACAGTCTTTAAAGATGAGACGGAGAAAGACACAAAGTCTTAAAGGCAAGTAAAATTTCTTTTCACAGCACATTACAGGAGAGTGAAATTATGTTGGATCTTATGCATATTCTTTGATTACTCTATGCTCAGGAAATGATCAGCCTTGTCAAACAGATATTATTCATTCAAGCCTTATGGTTTGCCTCTGGAAATTAAAGCTTGCTGGGACTGTTTTTGTAAGTTTATTTGTTGGCCATCCAGACACTCTGGTTCGGTGCCTATTTGTAGTTTGCATGTTCCCCCTGTGTCTCTGTGGGGTTCCTTCCACCTTTGAAAAACATGCTGATGGTTTCCATCTCAAACGCACCTTAGAATGGAGCTGTGGGCAGCAGCAGCACAGACTGAACATGGTGCCCTATGGGGAAAAGAGTCAAATAGACCAACAGCTTTTTGTATATGCTGTGGTGCATAGTATCCTCAAAGATAGGAGAACATGGATCACACACTATGTGCCATGGCTCGGCTAACCACTCAGTGGTATAAAATATGGCTGTAGGTGATTTGGTTGTGTTGAGTAATGACACCAAAATGAGCATGGGTATTTACCACTGATCAGTGGGTTGAGGACCCAGCCTACTCCAACTTACACCAGAGACCCCTGCTAACTGTGCGTAAGTTGTATGAGCCAATGTGTCCCCACCATAAAGCCCAGCAGCCCTGGGTCAATAAGATACAGGCTGGCCAGTGCTCAGTAGCCTAGCTTGAGTTACCTGGAGTAGCTCTGTTGAGTGAAAGCTGGATGTAAAACCAGTCGTCCAGCCAAACATGAAATAAAAATCGCTACACTCAATGTAGGTACACTGACAGGACAAGGCTTGGAAGTGGATGACATGATGGTAAGGAAGGAAGATGGGCATCCTGTGTATCCAGTAGACAAGGTGAAAGGGCAGTGCAGCTAAGCCACTTGACTTTGGATCCTGAATTTACTATTCGGAAGGAGGACGGGCTAGAAATGGTGTGAGAATTATGGTGAAGCAGAGGCTCCAGAAGATGGTGAGGGAATTAGTGACAGATTCATGGCAGTTGGACTCCAGTGTACTGATAGAGCAGTATTTATAATGGGTTGTGATAGTGAGGAAAAGATTGCATTCATACATCATTTGCAGGACCTACTAGATAAAACAGGACAACAGGTGTCAATGTTGATAATGGGTGACCTGAACACACACATCTGGACAGACAGTACAAGATATGAGACTGACTGGGACCATATGGGTGAGGGCTACAGGAGTAAAGAAGAGGCCGTTTTAGACTTCTGTCTAGCAAATGGCTTGGTGGTAGCCAGTGCATGGTTCAGAGAGACAGTTACAAGATCACATACAAAAGTAGTCAACATGTGACTCAGGTAGACTTCCTCTTGGTAAGGGAAGGCCACTGGGGTGGAATCAACGATTGCAAAGTCATCCCAAGTGAAACATTCAGCACACAACATAAACTACTGGTTGCCACAATCAGCTGCAAGCATGGTCAGAAAGGCTCTGAGGTCAACAAAGACTAGGCTGAAGACCTGGAAGTTGTCTGTAGAGAAAGCACAGCCGTTCAAGGAATTACTCAGGTCTGTAGCACCTTAAGAAGAAGAGGAAATAGGTGGAGCTGAAGAAGAATTGCAGCACCTCAAAACAGCACATGTAAGGGCTACAGAACAGATATGAAGTTGAGCCAGGTTGGAAACAATGTACATAAGGAAAGCTGATGCCAAAAATCAGAAGTCTAGCAAGTCATCAGAACAGAGAGTGCAGGAAAAAGTAGGAGATAGAAAAGACTGACCATGTTAGGAAAGAATGCTGGTTGGCTAACAAAGAGGCTAAGAGAGTAGTTGTAATAGCAAAAAACAAGGCTACCCCAGACACAGCCTACAGTGAGAGAAGAGTAGGAGCCTGCCAAAGAAGAAGTAAGAACAGCACTTAGGGAAATAAAATCAGGGAAAGCAGCAGGCTCTGATCAGGTCACAGTAGGATACAATCAAGATGTTGGGTGAGATAAGGGAGAAATGGCTCGTGAGGGTACTCATAGGAGTATGGAAAGAAAGGCACATCCAGGATGGCTGGAGAATAAGCATACTATTGCAAGTGGTCAGTAAATAAGGAGACATTCATATATCAAACTCCTATCACACTACATGAAAGTTCTGGAGAGGGTGATTGATAAATGAATATGCAGAATTAATAGAAAGTAAGATGGGAAATGAGCAGTTTGGATTCAGATAAGGCTGCAGCACAACCAAACCGATATTTGCCGTGAAACAGAAACTTGAGAAGAAGCAAGAAATGAGGAAGGAGTTCAGCTGGACATTCCTTGACTTGGAGAAGGCATATGAAAAGATCCAAAGAAAGCTGATTTGGGCAGGCCTGTGCTGGTTGGAATCCCAGAAATATTGGTAGACCTAGTGCAGGCTATGTACAAGGACACAATGACTGAAGTACGAACAATGCTTGTTCTTACAAAGGGGTTCCCAGTGGGAGTGAGAGTGCATCAAGGTTCAGCTGTGAGCCTGCTGCTGTTCATACTAGTGATGGGCTACAGTTAGCAAATAGGTCGGAGGGGACAGATCAAAAGTTTGCTGTATGCAGACGATTTGGCATTACAGGCAGACTGAGCAAGAATGTCAGCAAAGAGTAGGGGAATGGAATGCAAAACTAAAGGAACATGGGATGAAACTGAGTATAGATAAGAAAGTTGTAATGGCAGCAAGTGGAGAAAATCTGAAGAAGGTGAGAATTGCAGTAGAAAGGAAAATTGTGAAACAGGTTAACCGCTTCAAGTGTCCCAGAGGGGTGGTTGAGAAGAAGGGAAGTTTGAATTAGGAGGGCAAAGCTAGAATCAGAGGGGCTGCAGCCAGGTGGCACAGAGTCTCGGGGTAGTGTATGACAGAAGAATGCCAAAGAAGCTGTAAAGTAGGGTGTACAAAACAGTGGTGCGACCAGTACTATTTTATTGTACACAGACTTGGGCAGTAAAAGCAGAGCAGCTGAAGAAGAAGAGGTGGTGGAGATGAAGTGCCTGAGATGGGTGGTAGGGTGCACTTTGTGTGGGACAGACAAAGGA